>NC_049203.1:68704017-68839017 GCF_013347855.1 Anguilla anguilla | reverse complement strand
CCCAGAGCGCCCTCGCATTCACGCCCTCTTGCGGCCACTGGGGCGAATAACACCGTCAACGCGGTTCTGACATACAAGACAGGTGGGTCCTACTACGGTACGTCAACTGAATTGACACCATTTCCGACACCTTTTCTAATCTTTGTTGTCTAGGAGGATGCCACAACAGCATATACGACATTCCTACCTCCCTCATTTGAAAGCGAATGGAATGATTGAGTTGTAAATTACTCTCTAGTTCCTCATTGTTTTAACGTGCTGTGTGGACGTCCTCATTGTTTTAAAGTGATACGAGGGCAGGGTATTTAGCGTCACTGTTGGCCTTTCTCGCCCTGCTTGACACAATGACAGACAGTCTTCTCACAGACATATTTTTGCACCGTCAGCAGTTTCGTTTCATGCGTGCAGATGCAGTCATGGGACCAGGGAACTCAGACAGACTGCAGCATTCCTGAGGTTATTGTGTTTTGAGCTAGAAAACAGGAAGCCTCAGCTGCAGTGCACTTCTGTCTTGCGGAACTACGGAGGTGTAACTGCACGCGTGAACAGCGGCTAATCAGAGATCAAGTACTACAGCCTGAATGTGAGGAGTGAGGGAGAGGTTTTTACTGCAGCATTATTTCAGAAAGTGAGAAACATGGAGGGTAGAAAGTCCAGGACAATTAGAGGGGAATTAGAGGGGAATTAATTAAAATAAAACCAGCCCTCTTTTTTTGGATTTTTTGGACGGAGTGTAGCACAGTGGGTAAGGAACTGGGCTTGTAACCGAAAGGTTGCAGTTTCGATTCCCGGGTAAGGACACTGCCGTTGTACCCTTGAACAAGGTACTTAACCGTAATTGCTTCAGTATATATCCAGCTGTATAAATGGATACAATGTAAAATGCTATGTTGTGTAAGTCGCTCTGGATAAGAGCGTCTGCTAAATGCCTGTAATGTAATGGATTATTGACACTGACTCTCAAACAGCATCAGATGGCTGTAGGGCTTCCCAACCCTGCTCCTGAAGATCTACCATCCTGTTGGTTTTCATTTCAGCCCTGATTTGGCACACCTCATTATACTAATTAGCAACTCAAGGAGATCTCTAGCTGCTGAATGAGAAGTGCTTTGTTAGGGTTGGAGTGAAAACCTACAGGATGATAAATCTCCAGGAACAGGGTTGGGCAGCCCTGCTCTAGCTGTTGAATTAAGTGTGCTTTTTTAGGGGTGGAGTTAAAACCTACAGGATGATACATCTCCAGGAACAGGGTTGGACAGGCGTGATCTAACTGTTGAATTAAGTGTGCTTTTTTAGGGTTGGAGTGTAAATCTACAAGATGGTGGATCTCCAGGAACAGGGTTGGGCAGCCCTGCTATAGCTGTTGAATTAAGTGTGCTTTGTCAGGGTTGGAGAGAAAACCTACAGGATGATAAATCTCCAGGAACAGGGTTGGGCAGCCCTGCTCTAGCTGTTGAATGAAGTGTGCATTTTTAGGGTTGGAGTGAAAACCTACAGGACAGTAGATCTCCAGGAACAGGGCTGGGCAGCCCTGCGTTACACAGACATTCGTGTCAAAGCCCCCAAGTGTGTAACTTCCTGTGTGAAAGCCTGGCGTGAAAAACTCTCAAATCCTCAATTCTCAGCTGTCCCTCCTTCAACAGTTTCAGGGCTACCCATGTTCTGGTGAGTGCCCAACGTGGGCTGTGAGGTACCCACTTCCTGTACGAGCACACTTCCTCTTTTGGGGACAGATTTTAAAGAAGACGTGAAGTTTTACATTTTTTTTTTTTTACCTTAGACAAGATATGGCCCTGCATACAAATCTGAAATTGACTCGCATTTGCTAGAAAAATGAAGTTCACTTTGTTTAACACTTACGAGAACAGGTAATTCGGCCCAACAATGCTCGTCATTTTCCTAGCACTAAAGTGTACCTAGTGCTCAGGTTGCCTACAAACTAGATAGTATACAGCACCTGTTCTTGAAAACCCCCTGAGTTTCTACCTCTACTACATGACGTAGCAAGCTATTACATGCAGTGACTACTCTCTGTGTGGGGAAAAAAAAAACTTTCTAATATCTTCAGAATTTCCCTTTTGCCAATTTCCATTTGTCCTCTCATTCTACTAACAGAACTCAACCTGAAGAATCTCTTGTAGTTCACTTTGTTGATCCTTTTATGAATTTAAAAGCCTCAGTCAAATCAACTCTAAATCTCCTTTGCTAAGCTTGAAGAGATTAAGCATCCTAAATCTTTCCTCATAACTTTAATCTGTCATACCAGGAACCAATCTGGTTGCCCTTCTGTGTACCTTTTCCAGAGCCTTTATATCTTCCTTGTAGTACGGTCATCTTGGAA
This sequence comes from Anguilla anguilla, assembly GCF_013347855.1. NCBI lineage: Eukaryota > Metazoa > Chordata > Actinopteri > Anguilliformes > Anguillidae > Anguilla > Anguilla anguilla. The sequence goes on along the minus strand of NC_049203.1, from coordinate 68,836,676 downwards.
CAAGCTTGGTTGTGACATCATTAGGCTGGTTTGTCTCGGCTACTCAAGCTGCTCCTCTTACTAGACTGCCGATTTCAACGAGCTCAACAATGAATCACGAGGGGAAAAAACAAAACAAGAGAACCCGAGGAGGGTCCTTTTGTATTGTCCCAGGATGCTCAAATGAGCATTCCCAAACAAAACTGAAATTGTCATTCAGTTTAAGGACAAGGCCCTCCACAAACGTCCATCGCAGTGCTCAGACACAGACCCAGCTATCACTGCCAGCATAAAGAAAGGATTCTCCGTCGGCTGATAATCAGAGAGAAATGCTCGCGGTTAACTCAAAGCGAGGATCGCCAGGCCCACAGAAAACTGGGTCAATGCGCACGAGGCTTTACGCTGATCAGCGCAAAATCGGATTTAACGGACCCTTAAAGACGGCCCGGTTTCCACGGTCCGGGTGGGCGTGGGGTGGGGGCGGGGGTGGTGGTAGGCGGGAGAACGGGCGCGGCCGGGCACGCTCAGTCGCGCCAGTCTGCTCTGGGCTGCGTCGTTTCGCTGATTCGCGCGGCGTAGGCGTCTTGCCGCCTCGGCCCACGGCAGGAAGGAGAAAGGCGGCGTCGACCGTCTCAGCACTGGGGTAACTTCCCTTCCTGCGCTTGTTGAGTCACTCACCAGGGCCCAAAGAATATGGCTGGCAGTGTCTTCCAGGGCTTCTTGACTGCAGAAATCCAGCGGCCCTTACAGGCTACCCCTAAAACACACATACCCCCCAAACACATGTACACACACACACCCCCCAAATATATGCACCCACACACACACACACACACACACACTCCCCAAACACACACACACATCCCCCACAAACACCACACACACACAGTCCTGTACTGCTATCCTTGTGGGGATTCCCATTGACTACATTCATTCCGTAACCTCTAACCCTAACCTTAACGTAATTGTAACCCTAACCATAAAACAGCCTCTTGACCTTGTGGGGACCAGCAAAAGGTCCCCACAAAGCATAATTTTCCTCATCTTTCTATCGTTGTGGGGACATTTGGTCCCCGCAAAGATAGTATTACAAGTTCACACACACACACCCCAAACACATGTACACACACACACACACACACTTACTCCCCAAACACACACACACACACACACCCCAAACTGGGCCATGTTCACCATGTGGGCTTCGGGCCGTTTTTCCGGTTTGACAGAAACCGTCGGTCAAGGTGACCGTTCGGCTACAGTGTGGTGGGCGTTTTAGCACAAAATACGCCCCCTTCGTCACCCAGGTGGGCGCTACACTTTGGCAGGGGCTGAAGTAAGATTCTGCCTTTCACCGTGAAGTGGCCTGATACTGTGTTGAAAGGCGGTATATTGAAAGCAGTAGTCATTAAAATCCCGATAAAATAATTGAAAATTATCTTTGTCCAGAGAAGTCCCGGAGACGCCACCACATCTTGAAAGCTAGCGTTTCTCAACTCTTCACATGTAACATTAAAATTCAGGATGAAGCAAAAACTGAAAACTCATCCGGACTGTGACAATGCAGCCAGCTCACCAGCTCATGCAACACAATTTCTGAAGGTCACCTCTGGCGGTACAAGAAAAAAAAAAAAAGAAGCACAAAAACAGAGTGGGTCGCGAGGTTGAGTATAGCGAGATGCTGTTTGGTCTTGTGGGACCTAACAGCTAGCTACACCCCGCCGGGCCCAGTCCAAACACGCCCCCCCCCCCCCCCCAAGGCCTGGAAAACAGATCACCCCCATCGCCCTCATCCAGACGCACAACAAAGAGCCCGCACTCGCCGCTGCACAGCGAGAGGACACCCGTTTGTTTTTCCGTTCTCTCTTCGCCTTGTTTTGTCTCGGCAGGGAAGCAGGAAGCGATAAAAAAACAATACGCGAGATCACAGCGCCTTTCCTCTGGTCTCCGGTGGCTACCAGACGCACGCGCACACACGTCTCTCTCGCGGGAATCTGCAACGGCACTTTTAATCGAGGTCGCTTACCGTAGCCTTACATGCGCAGCTAGCGGCTTATCTTCGTCAATTTCACTGGCGACGGTGGAGTCTGCCTTCTTTTGCAAATACAATACCTTTATTACACGTTGTTACCACTTATCGAGGACAGAGACTCTCAAGAAGGGACTGCAACACTACCTAAATATGCTCACTTTGTTACGAACTGACGCAGTTCAACATAGTCTTATCAAAAAAAAGATTTTACCACATCGTTGCTGACGAGGCAATACATTGAAACGGGTCAGTTTGTAACAGTAAGTGAGCATATTTCAAAATACAATGTTAATAGTCCATTCTTGAGAGTTGCTGTCCTCCTTAACATGGGACAACAATCTGGATTTTTTGTTGTGACAAGCACCCCTATTCCTAGAAAAGCCAGTTTGTGCCAGCTTATCTCTGAAACTACTATACCTTTATACTGAGGACCCAGAGATGTGCAATGCTTGTTCACTTGTTTTTCCACAACAGCCCAGGCAGACAGGAAGTGGTAATCACAGAGATTCTAATCATAGGCCTCGGAACTTGGAATGTTTGACAGGTGCAAACAGTTCACCCAACAAAAAAAAAAATGCCTTGAGCATGTTTAACTATCTGAAACTCATTTGTCATTTGAAATTAGTTGTAGGTTTTTGCTTTTAAGAGAGATAAATATCCCACAGCAAGACAAACCTGAGGTTATGATGTGGTTCAAGCCGACTCACCCAGAGAGGACAAGCTGGAATTCGAGTCGGCTACGGAATGTTGGAACACCAGTTGTGCAAAACTTTATTAAAAAAGGAAAATGCATGATCTTCTCATGGAAGTTTTCTTTTTTGTGGTTAATTAATTATGTTGGCACACAGAATACCGTTTGTCAGAGACTGCATGCTTTGGAAAATTGATGTCATGAAATTTTACTCTTTTATTACTGGAGATAGTGTGTGTACGTGTGTGTGTGTATATACATATACATATTTCAGAAAAAGCATTTAATAAAATGTCTAAAGCAAAAGAAAATCGAGCACTTTAAGCAATCTCAAATGTACATTTTTTTTTAAAAATCTTAATTTAAAAACTCTGCTATTTTGAAGGTTTTTCGAGAACCAATGAAAATCCTCAGTGAGTGACAGGCCACAGACTTCATAAGCCACACAGTCCCATTTAAGAGGAGAGACTGGGACACGATCGGCCATTTTAAAACACATTTTGGGTCGAATTCCCCATGGAAATGAGAGCGGGACCGGAAAGTATTGTACACAAGTGTTTATTCTGTCAAGTAAGGAAACACTTCGCAAGATCAAAAATGGAGAATAAGCCCCAGCAGAGAGGCGCTGAAGTGCCACTACGAGGAAACCATGACGATTAATATTAAAGTTTACCCAGAATCCTTCTGATAGAAGCTTTTCCTTAGCACTGCGGCTAACGCTCTGCTGCGATTTCTCACAAAGGGAGAAAGAAAAAAAAAATTCACCTACGGGATCTACGTTGTTCCATTTATCTTTCTTTTTTTTTTCCTTTTTTTCTCTTTTATTAAAAATGATTCATTTTTTTTTGGTGCCACTGTGGCTGACTGGTCATCCACTACCAGACACACACACACACAACTAAACGATAAAAAACAAGTAACGTCCAAAAGGGGGGGGAGGGACAGAGAACGGGGGGGGGGCGGAGCTGAGAAAGGTGCAGCCAATGACGAGGTGGACAGTAAAATAAGTGTGCGCGGAAGAGTGGGCGGGGCTTCTGTGGAATGGAAAGGGAACAGCGGGGAGGGGGGTTTGTGTTCACAGGAAGTACTCCAGCTCGTAGCGGATGAAGGGGTTCTTTTCGTCGTTGTAGACGTGGGGGTAGTGGGCGATCAGGGCGTCCTGGGACCCGATGTAGATGGAGTTGTAGATCTTCCAGTACACGTCCCGCACCTTCCGCGCCGGGTGGAACAGACCCTGCGCCAGAGAACGGGGTGATAGTCATCGAAACAGCACTCCACAACACCTTTCTGCCACAGCTTCAGTTAACCCAGTTACCACCGGGGGAACTATATATATATCACACACATGCACGCAACCTATAAACCCAAAAGAAACCTAAACACACTCCATGAACACAGTGGTGCAGCCATTCCTCAAATATAAACATGTGGACCCCCACTCTTTTACCCAACTCCACTTCAACCAATATTGCACCCAATATTAAATTATATTTCCACAAAGATAAAACTGTCATTCATATTCAATAAAGGAACGAAAATAAACTGACAGTATGCAAGTATACAGATGATCCCGTATCAGTCCACCCACAATGCTGACTAACCCAAACCCCAGTATGAGAGCAGAGCTGCTCCAGCTATGCAGCGGGCGGGACGGGGGACGGGGGGGGGGGGGGGGGGGGTTACCTGTAGGCAGTACTGCAGCATTCGGCAGGGCCCGATGGCCACGCGGAGCCCCTCCAGCGCCCCCATGACGGCCTGGATGACGTGGGGCGAGGTCTCGAACACGTTGGGCCACACGTAGTTCAGCAGGTGGTTGAGCGAGTCCTCGCACCCGAAGCCGTACACGCCCAGGGACATGTGCTGCACCACCGCGCTGGCCGTCTGCCGGTGCACCAGGTCCCTGAGGAAAGGGGGGGGGGGGGGCAGAGCGGGGTGGTTAGGACGTGTGTGGGGGGACGGGTAAGGGTGCCAACATGGTACCCCAGAACTCTGAACCCCCCTTAGATAACCTCTTTTCCCCTTTCTTTGGATTTCCTTATGGATAATGTTACAGTTCTAGCTGTTACAGGTTATTTATCTAGTAGTACTTCTAGTTACAGTACAAACTGCTGTTTTCTTAGGTTGACATGACACTAATTGATTATAAATGGGTCCTAAGACTAACACCGATGTTCTTCACCCCTGAGACCAACACCGATGTTCTTCACCCGAGACCAACACCAATGTTCTTCACCCGAGACCAACACCAATGTTCTTCACCCCTGAGACCAACACCGATGTTCTCCACCCCTGAGACCAACACCGATGTTCTCCACCCCTGAGACCAACACCGATGTTCTCCACCCCTGAGACCAACACCGATGTTCTCCACCCCTGAGACCAACACTGATGGCCTCCACACCCGAGACCAACACCGATGTTCTCCACCCCTGAGACCAACACTGATGGCCTCCACCCGTTACTCGCTCTGGTTAAGAGTTCCCGCCGCGTGACCCTGTCGTACGGGGGCGCAGGCGCGGGCTCACCTGTCCATGAGCGCGTCCTCCAGCAGCGGCGTGACGGCGTAGATGTAGTCCTTGCCCATCTCGCCGATGTACTCGAACAGGAAGGAGAGGGACTTGAGCACGCCGTTCTGCACGTTCAGCTCGGGCACCCGGTACTCGTTCATCAGCGCCGGCAGCACGGTGAACGGCGAGCAGGTCTCGGCCACGATGGCGATGGCCACCGTGGTGCACACGCGGTTCTGCCGCTCCTGCACCTTCAGGTTGTTCAGCAGCGTGGCCAGCACGTCATGGGGCCTGTCCGAGAGGGGGGGGAGGGGGGCGTTAATACACCACCAACACGCTTAACATCACGGTAAATGTCCTGCTTAAAATCACATTAAGCAATGGAGAGGGTGGAAAATTAAAAATGAATTACATTTGCAAAGCACTGCAATCACTTATATCAGGGAGCTCAATCTTATACGAAATGGGCCACTGTGGGTTTTAGCCCAACATTACAACTAACTGACTAAGTGTGGTCTTCAATCAAAACCTTGATAAGGAGAATCAGGTGCCTTAGTGCTCAGTGACAAAACAAAAGGCTTGGTGATGCACCCACACCAGTGCTTTTCAGAAAAGATTGGACACCCCGGCTGTATATATTGTGGCATGTGCACAGAGTGAAGCATTGTGGGCCGGGCGCTGACCCGATGGCCTTGGCGATGTAGCCGAAGGTGTTGACGGTGGCTCGGCGAATGGCCTTCTTGTGAGCCTTCAGCAGCTCCAGCAGCTCGAAGCAGATCCTCATCCACTCCCGGGCCGACACGTACTCCGCCCCCCTGCACGAAAAACAGACACGGTTAACACCCCCACATACTCCACCTGAAAACACACGCGTTTCACACCCCCCCATACTCCACCCCCTGCACAGGAAACGCATGCGTTTAACACCCATTCAGTATGAGGACCCCCCCCCCCACACTCTCGGCCCCGCTCACTGACCTGTCGGCGATCCTGCCCACCAGGTCGATGCAGTTCTCCTGCACCTTCTCGTGCCTGTTCTTCAGGATGGGCGTCAGACGCGGCAGCAGGTCCTTGATGGGCGGGGTCATCTTGTGCATGCCTGCAAAAAACCACACAGGGACCAATCAGCATTCAGGCTAAAGAAGGGGCAGAACCAATCAGCTGCTGCTGCTGCCGCACTGGTGTGTACATGAGAAAAACCATCAGTGATGGATAAGTAGGGCTTCGGAACTACTGACTCAGACACCCTATTAATGATCTGAGCCAATCAGAGAGCTGCTTTTGACAGAAAGCACTCCTGACTCCTGGGATTCTGAGGTATGGACAGGTCTGAATGAATTTGGTATGAGGGAATGCTGGGATAGGTCTGGGTGAATGCTGGTTTGTGTGAAGCAGAGGAATGCCGTACCGATGACGTTGACGATGGCCTTCAGGGCTCCTAGGATGCTCCCCAGAACTTCAGGGTACTCCTCTCCCAGGTACTCATACAACACCACACCCAAATGCCCCATCAGCTTCTCCTGCAGGTGGCGAGAGAGAGCAGCAGCGTTTCAGCAAGGAGGCGGAAAAATCGTGTTTTTTATGGGCAAAACATCTCCTCATACACACATCCCCATATGAATCATACAGTAGCAAAGGAGGCCAACAACCTGCACTCTAATCCTTCAACATCAAGCAAATCCAGTTCTCTCCAGAAAATAATCATTTTCAGCAGTTACATTACAGGCTTTTAGCAGACTTGCACAACTTCATTTGCATTTAAATAAATTTTTTTTTTTCCCTCCACAGTACCCATTTAATAGAACTGAATACACACTGAAGAAATTCAGGTTAAGTCCCAGGCTCAAGGGTGTGCAATGGCAGTGTCATACCCATGATGCCACCCTGCTGCCCTACATAAAGAAACTGAGAATGCGAGGCGTGTGATTGGTCAGAGCGAGCGGCGGCGGCGGCGGCGGCGGCTCACCTCCTGGCAGGTCTTCATCACCACGGCGGTGCGCGAGATCAGGTCGGCCGCCTGCTGGCGCACTTTGGCGGACTTGTTGTTGAGACGCCACAGGACGGTACCGCAGATCTGCGGCAGGTAGGGCTTGACCCGCTTCCCCAGGGCGTTGACCACCGTCCCGAAACCGTTCAGCATCACAGAGTCCTGTACAGAGGGGGGGGGGGGTTTTGGGGGAGGCAGAGCAGACGTTAGGGAAATATTCACTCAGAAAATCCAACATGACTTCACTGATCCAAGTGTAGTGTAAAAGTTGCTTAGGCGAAGGAATATACACTTGTTTTGCACTATTGCACAAAAAAACCCACACTCTGACCCAGAGCATTACCCGGGTGGTACCCATGCTCTATCCCAGAGCATTAGCCGGGCGGTACCCATGCTCTGACCCACTGTGTTACCCGGGCGGTACCCGCGCTCCGACCCACCTCTGTGGTCTGCTCCTGGAAGGCGTACAGGATGCCGTCGATCAGCTGCTCCTCCAGCTTGTGGTCGATGTCGGCCGCGCCCAGGTTGCCCATGATCTTCTCGATGGTCTCCATCACCATCTTACGGTACTGCTCCGCCTCGTCCTTCAGGTCGTCCACGATGCGCGAGATGATCTCCGCCGCCCCCACCTTATTGGCCAGCTCCACCGTGGTGTCCACCAGCTGCAGGGGCGAGGAACGTACCGCCATGAAGTTACACCGACACACCACAGCGGTGGCTTTACCCAACCGGGACGCTACAGAACAGCTTCTACAGGGGGCGCCCAACCCAGAATTATCTAGGCATTTAGCAGACGCTCTTATACAGAGCAACTTACACAACTTTCGCAAATAGCAGGAAGAATTTTCATACAGCAATATAATATGTTGCGTTGGATCAGGGCATTTGATCAGTTTTGTTTTGGCTTACTTGTATTGCATGCTGGTTATTTACATTAGAAGATGTTTGTGTGCACAGGGACTTAAAAGCCAACATTCAGGCAGGTGGTCACATACTGAACCAATGTATGCAAGTGATCATAGAACAGCTTCATACGGAGCTTCAGCCTGACTGGAGGACTCTGCCGAGAAGCTCACACACGGACCACAGCCCAAAGGGCACAGCAGGGGTCAAAGGTCAGCTCACCTGTCTGTAGTTCCGGCGGTCCAGAGCCATCCGGTGCTGCCAGAAGTGCTTGAAGAAGGGGGGCAGGATCTCGGTCTTGATGTAGTTGGCCTCCACACCATCGGTCCCGCAGCACTGCTTCACCACCTGGGGAGGGACGAGGGGAGGGGGGGTCAGTACAGGCCGAAACAAGGGTCACGTGACCTCCGGGTAGCTTCTCAGTGAAGATACCAAACCAGAGGGGGTACAAGCACCCAAACCACAATCCGCAATAAGCCCCCCAAAACCATTATAGAGGAGGGTGGACTCCAGCGGAGAGGAAAGATGGAGCTATAACAGCTATTGTTGTCGAGTGTGGTCACACCTAATACTGCGCCAGGCAATAACTGCCAAATTACCAACTACCCAGGGATGTTAGAGCAGATCAGTGTTGATTTAAACCGCTTCACTTCCATACTTGGGACCGGGAATAAGGAACCTGTGTGGTTCTGCCAGCGTGAAAAGATGAACAGACTAAGAAAGACGAGAGAGGAAAGCAGCCCTTCCCCAGCCCTCACCTTGAGCACGATCTTCTTCATCTCCTCATCAGGAGACTGGAACTCTCGGATGAGGATCAGCATCACCTCCCTGGTGTAGTAATTGGCGTACTCAGCGTCCATCAGGGGGATCAAGTAGCCAATGGCCTTCAGGAAGGCTGCCAGACCCTGTGGGGGGAAAAACAGATTAGTGAGAGTCAGAGGTGTGCGTGTGTGCATGTGTGCACGTATGTGAGAGAGGGCGAGTATGTGGTTGCGTGTGTGTGTTTAGGGTTAAAGGGGTCCTGCTGCTGACCTTTCCCCTGTGCTGCCGGATGCCCTTCCACAGGGGCTTGAGCACGGAGTCGAAGGACTCGATACCGTAGGGCGTGGCCGCCTCAGCCAGGGCAGCGATGGCCAGGGCACTGATGGTGCGCACCTTCTGCTGCTCGTCCACCAGACCTGGGGGTGAGAGAGGAGAGAGGGGTCAGCACAGAGCAACGCTATACCCGCTAACCAACCAACCCAGCCCAGCGCAACACTATACCCGCTAACCAACCAACCCAGGCCAACGCTACGTCCGCTAGCTAACCAGCCCAGCGCAACACTATACCCGCTAACTAACCAGCCCAGCCCAACGCTACGTCCGCTAACTAACCAGCCCAGCGCAACACTATACCCGCTAACTAACCAGCCCAGCCCAACGCTACGTCCGCTAGCTAACCAGCCCAGCGCAACACTACACCCGCTAACCAACCAACCCAGCCCAATGCTACGTCCGCTAACTAACCAGCCCAGCCCAACGCTACACCCGCTAGCTAACCAGCCCAGCCCAACGCTACACCCGCTAACAAACCAGCCCAACGCTACGTCCGCTAGCTAACCAGCCCAGCGCAACGCTACACCCGCTAACAAACCAGCCCATTCCTACAGCACCTGCCATTATAAATTTACCATCACAGAAATACTGAAGTAAGATAAAATGAGGAATTCACTCTAACTCTTTCCATGAATCATTTATCAAAGACCAAGTCACACATTGCGTCACTGAACAGGCGACTGCGACCCAGGACTAAAAAACACAAAATAGAAATGATTCTAGGGAAGGGAGAGCACAGGGGAACAGCTCAGTGCGTTTAAACGGTGAGAGCGCGTCGGGCAGGGCGCTGACCGTGCTCGATGATCTCCACCAGGCTGCGCAGGTGGGGCAGGATGGCGCAGCCCATGAGTATGGCGATCTGCTGCACGATCTTGATGCCGGTGTGGCGCGCCTGCCAGGACTTCTTGCTCTTGCAGACGGCCTTGAGGAAGGGCAGCAGCGAGGGGATGCCCAGCGCGGACGCCACCACGGCGAAGGCGCGGGCCGTGGTGTTCCTCACGTACTCGTCCATGTTGTCGATGTCGGGCCTCATGGTGGAGATCATGGTGGCCAGGCCGGCAGCCTGCGAGGCGGAGGGGCCAGGAGTTACCCACAATCCCACAGCCACGGCAAATACACTCATACAAACTCTTCCTGCTTTACCATCCATCCATCCATCACCTAACCCACTTATACCCAGGTCAGGTTCTTGGGGGGGGGGGGGGGGGTGGTTAGGGTTCACTCACTCACACACTCATACCAGTGGGTAATTTAGACTCTGCATGTCTTTGGAACGCGGGAGGAAACCGGAGTACCCGGAGGAAACCCACACAGGCAGGGGGTCCTGGTTTACCAACGTGTTATTTTTAGGTTGACTACAGAACAGATCATGCATAGGCAAAGTACAATATGACTGGAGTATTTCAGAGCCAAAAAGGCTTCAATTCCCATTCCAGCCAAAACGCATTCTGCAGAAATGGAAAACTCCACTTCTGGGTTTATGTATATGGAGGTGAGGGGTAAACAGCGGTGGGGAAGTGGCAGCTTACCTTGGCCAGGTTAGAGATGATCTCCCTGCCCTCCACTCTGGCGTAGTAATCCTCATCAATCAGCAAGGGCTCGATCACGACCAGGATCTGCAAGAGCCCGCAACAAACCAGCGGTTAGAAACACACACACACGCACGCACAACACATACACGGGCACCACACACCATGCACACACACAGACAGGCACACACGCACCAAACACCACGCAAACGCACTTAGCCTTCATCCACCAAACCACACACACCAAATGAAGCCACTTCAACATGCTGTCGGTCAGGTAGAAAGGCCCACCTTGTGCACGTAGGGTCGGACCAGGTCGTCCAGCTTGTAGAGGATGCGGTCGATGACTTTGACCAGCAGATGGCGCTCCTGGTCCTCCAGCGTGGGGGACATGAGCAGGGGCAGGATCTGGTTGAAGAGGGGACCTGCCCCAAACTCACGGGCTTTATCTGTGATCTGACGCAGAGCAGCCTGGGGAGGGGGGGGAGAGAGAGAGAAAGGAGGAGAGGTGGAGAGGTTAAGCCTGCCAAGGGGACTGAGGAATAGTATAGACCAATAATCACATTGCGGAGGGAGGGGCTTTAGGGCAGGGATGGGGGGTGTGGTGGAGGGGAGGGAGGGGTATTAGGGCAGGGACAGAGGGTGTGGTGGGGGGAGGGAGTGGCATTAGGGCAGGAATGGGGGGTGTGGTGGAGGGAGGGGCTTTAGGGCAGGGATGGGGGGTGTGGTGGGGGGAGGGAGGGGCTTTAGGGCAGGGATGGGGGGTGTGGTGGTGGGAGGGGCTTTAGGGCAGGGATGGGGGTGTGGTGGGGGGAGGGAGGGGCTTTAGGGCAGGGATGGGGGGTTAGGGGCTTTAGGGCAGGGATGGGGGGTGTGGTGGGGGGGGAGGGAGGGGCTTTAGGGCAGGGATGGGGGTGTGGTGGGGGGAGGGAGGGGCTTTAGGGCAGGGATGGGGGTGTGGTGGGGGGGAGGGGCTTTAGGGCAGGGATGGGGGTGTGGTGGGGGGGAGGGGTTTTAGGGCAGGGATGGGGGGTACAGTAAGGGGGCGTGGCAGCTCACCTTCCTCATGGGGGGCGTGCCGTTCTTGATCTTCAGCAGCAGTTTCATGATCTTGCGCTCCTTCTGTTCCTCTGGGCTCAGAGTGGACTCGTCCACCTCCACCTGAAAACAGCACAGCCCAGTCAGAACCCCGGCAGCACAGCCCAGTCAGACCAGCTGCAGCACAGCCCAGTCAGAACCCCGGCAGCACAGCCCAGTCAGACCAGCTGCAGCACAGCCCAGTCAGAACCCCGGCAGCACAGCCCAGTCAGACCAGCTGCAGCACAGCCCAGTCAGACCAGCTGCAGCACAGCCCAGTCAGAACCCCTGCAGCACAGCCCAGTCAGACCAGCTGCAGCACAGCCCAGTCAGACCAGCTGCAGCACAGCCCAGTCAGACCAGCTGCAGCACAGCCCAGTCAGACCAGCTGCAGCACAGCCCAGTCAGACCAGCTGCAGCACAACCCAGTCAGACCAGCTGCAGCACAGCCCAGTCAGACCAGCTGCAGCACAGCCCAGTCAGACCAGCTGCAGCACTGCCCAGTCAGACCAGCTGCAGCACTGCCCAGTCAGACCAGCTGCAGCACAGCCCAGTCACACCAGCTGCAGCACTGCCCAGTCAGACCAGCTGCAGCACAGCCCAGTCAGACCAGCTGCAGCACAGCCCAGTCACACCAGCTGCAGCACAGCCCTGTCAGACCAGCTACAGCAGAGCCCCAATTACACTACCCTTGCATGTCTGGCAAATGCAGGAGAAAAAGCAGCTCAAAAGGTGAAACTATTTTGCTTTTTGTTTTGCATGTTCATTCACAGTTCAGGTTTCATATGAAAAAGTACTCTTGTCAGTACTTGTTCAGACCTCATTTCAAAAACTTGAAAAGTTCAAAGTCTAAGCTATTATTTGAAAAATCTCCATAGAAACATCAGGGTCATTAATCAATTCAAAAACTGAATTCAGTAGTCAATGTGTGGATTAGCCTGCCAGGTCACGTAGTAGAGACAGAAACTCCAGGGATTTTCAAGACCAGGCTTGATACGGTGTTAGATGTCTGTAGGTAATCCGAGCACTAATTTAGTCAGAGCAATGTTGGGCTGAATGGCCTGTTCTCCTCATTTTACGTTACTTAAATCCTCAAATTCCCTGAATTTAAGTGGAACTAAACCCAGGCTCTGTTTCCCACGCACATGGGAGCGACCAATCAGACGCGAGCTCCCCTCACCAGCAGCTTGTCGAAGTACTGGATGTCGTCGGGCTTGAGGAAGGGCAGGTTCCCGGACGGCTGGTCGTTCACGGTCTTCATGGTGCGGTCCTCCGTCTGCATGTGGAACCCGGTCATGCCCCCGATGGGCGTGGGGGTGGCGGTCAGCTTGCGGGCGGGGGTGCGGATGGGCACGTATCCCGCGGGCGGGGGCAGCACCTGGGGGAGGAGGGAGGGAGGGAGGGGTCAGCGTTCAGCGGAGGCGGTTAAAGCGGCTCGGGTAAAACGTGCAGTAAAGACCGCGGTCACGGTAGCCGCACCTTGTAGCCCTCGGGGAACATGGCGTCCAGCTCCTCGTCGGTCAGCGGACGGTTCCGCTCGTCGATTTCCCGCTCCCAGCGCCAGGCCTGCAGCTGCTCGGGCGTCATGCTCATCAGGTGACCTGCGGGGACGGCGAGAGACGGTCGTGAGCGGGGCCTGTTCCAGCCAAGGAGGGGCCCCTCAAGGGCCTAGCCTAGCCTTCGAGGGGCCCCTCAAGGGCCTAGCCTAGCCTTCGAGGGGCCCCTCAAGGGCCTAGCCTAGCCTTCGAGGGGCCCCTCAAGGGCCTAGCCTAGCCTTCGAGGGGCCCCTAAAGGGCCTAGCCTAGCCTTCGAGGGGCCCCTAAAGGGCCTAGCCTAGCCTTCGAGGGGCCCCTAAAGGGCCTAGCCTAGCCTTCGAGGGGCCCCTAAAGGGCCTAGCCTAGCCTTCGAGGGGCCCCTCAAGGGCCTAGCCTAGCCTTCGAGGGGCCCCTAAAGGGCCTAGCCTAGCCTTCGAGGGGCCCCTCAAGGGCCTAGCCTAGCCTCGGTAATACTCAAATCAGGCCCTTGAGGCCAGTAGCTCTGCTGTTTTCATTTCTACCCGAGTGAACAGACTTATTAAAGCCACTGATTGGCCAGGGATTAGACTCACCTGGTGTCCCAGGTTAAAATCAGTCCTGATTAGGGGGGAAGAATGAAAACCAGCAGCACTACCGGCCAGATTTGAGTATCCCTGGAGTAGATTTTCACAGCCTCGGCGTACGTCGCGTCTTTGTGCGAGCGGCGGCAGCCTTACCTGGGGTGGGCGTGGCCATGTTCATGGCGGGGGTGCCGATGGGGGTCTTCCCCGGGGTGAGCAGAGGGGTGGACGAGCCCATCTGACTGGCCGGGGTCTCGTCCCAGCGGGACTTGCGCTTGCTGGCCCCGGGGGTGGGGGTCTCCCCCACGGACTCGTCCCCCCTGTCTGTGCGGGGCGTCTCAGCCCAGCCGCTGCCGTGCCCCGGGGTCTCTGAGGGGGGGCGAGAGGTGGAGGGGGGCAGGTTAGAGCTTTAGATCCTGCCAAACTGAGTGCTAATGTAGATGGTTCCATTCTGCTCAGTCAATGGCTTACACAATACAATGGATATGACCTATAACTCAACTGAACTTCAACTGTAAAACATTAAATTAATGACTTGACAAATTACTTAATTTTGACATCAAATGTGAAACAAATAAATTGCTATAATAAGAAATTTAAAGTTTGTATTTCAACAGAGAAACAAATCATAAAGGAACGGCTATTATGAGAAATTAATTTCCTATGAAGAATTGCAGTTGGGAATGAATCATGGTCTAACATACAATTCACTGAAGAGTCAGCTTTTTGGAATGTTTTCTTCAACAGTCAGTGTTCCAGAACTCTGCTTTCAGTCATCAGTAGTGATTGTGACATCAGCATTAGAATGTTCAGATAAGAACGTGACGTCACTGACGCCTGTCAGAACAGCAAGCTGCTACAGCTGAATGGGATTAACACCTTCATTCTAATCAGAGCGTGGATGAAAACAGAACCCGCAGGGAAGCGAACGCAGACAGGCGGGTCTGTGCAGCCGTTAACGTTGCCGCGGTAACGCCCGGCTGCGTGACCTCACGGCGAGGTCCCTCACCTCGCTCCGTCTTGGGCGTCTCGTCCCAGCGGTTCTTGCGCACGCTGGAGGTGGCTCCCCCGTGGCCGGGCGTGGCGTGGCCGGGCGTGTCCCCGCGGCCCGGGGTGGCGGCGCCCGCGGGCGTGTGGCTGGGCGTCGGCTCCCACATGCGCGTGCTGGGCGTGGCCCCCGGCGTCTCGCTGCCCTTGGCCCGCCCGGGCGTCTCGTCCCAGCGACTGTTGGAGGGGGTGTGGCCTGGGGTGTGGCCTGGGGTCTAGGGGGGCGGGGACAACACAGGGTGAGCGGGAAAACCTCCACTATCAGTGACATCCATCAGAGTCTCACTACAAACACTATATTCCCCTCTTCTAAAGAAAAGACTATGCTCCAAAACACACTTCTTAGGACAAGAACTATGAAATCCTGCTTATCAGGAACTGATTTAGACCCGAGACACACCAAGTGAGTGAAATCTCTGGCCAATCGATGACAAAAAAAAAAAAAGAATCGATCAACTATCAGCATCACTAATGGCCTTGAGCGCTAATTAGCATATCCCCGCCCCTGAGAGCGCTCCGGCACTCGCGATAGGCCCTCACCTCGACGCTGGCGTCGGCCTGGTCCCAGCTGGAGACCTTCTTGGGCGTGCCGCTGGTGGGCGTGCCGCTGGTGGGCGTCTGGTCGGCGGTCTGGTCCCAGCGGCGCTTGCGCTTGGCGGCGGCGGCGGCGGCGGCCGCCTGGGAGGCAGCGGAGCCGTTCACCACCTTCAGCTCCCCCGCTTTGGCCTTCTCCGCCAGCTGCTGCCGGATCTCTTTCTGCAGGGGGGGGGGGCGAGGGGGGCGAGGGGGGTGAGGGCACAGAGGTGAGGGGGAGGTGGAGGCAGGGCACACGCTCGCGAGCGCATGCCACACATAGCCTGCCTGTGACCTGGGAGTCTATTAGTGGCTCAGAGTTTGAAATGAGGGAAATAAATTAACAATGGCAAGATCAATGACATACACACACACGCCCGCACACACACTCACACATGCACTCTCACACACACAGCTCGACTGCCATGAGCCCATGGAGGCAGCCAGTTCCATCAGCGGTGATGATTCACAGCAGCTCACGTTTTCACACCACTATTACAGACAGTGGCAAGGCATTTGGGAAAGGCAGGGGGGGGGGGGGGTAAAGTACCTCCTCTTTGGTGAGGTGCTGCTCCCTCATCACATCCATGTACGTCCGGGCCGGCTGCTTGGGGTCCGGCGTTTTGCCCCCTGCGCGAGAGAGAGAGCACCAACAAGACACGGGACAGTCAGGCAAGCAGGACCCCCGCGAAACCCGGCGTCAGAATACACAGCAAGCAAGAGCACTCACAATACAGCCAGCTAGCCCTGACGCTATCCAACATCGCTCAACTCTCGCTGCCATTACAGACTCTACTGCTCCATTCTCTCCTCTCTTACGGTAAAAATCACAGGGCAGCCCGTAGGGTGCAATTAGGAAAGAAAAAGAAAAAAAGAAACCAAACCAAAAAACAAAATCCACTTTTTAATGCATATCTGACATGGCTAAAGCTAACAGGCAAATTAGTGATAGGCAGAGGCTGATAAGGAGGTAAGGAGAGGGAATGGCCGTCACTGTCCAGGGGTCCTGGGCTGATTCTCTCCAGAATACGTACACTTTCAGTGCCAGGGTCCTTCTGCAGTCAGGCTTCAACCGGCAGAAAAGAAGCCTAGAAAATTATCTCTTTGCCATTAGTAACACTTTGGAAAGGGTTGGAACTCACACACAAAGCATACCACCTGCTTTCTCTCAACTTACTCATCGGGGCATGGAATAAATCCTCCTTGAATTCAAACCACTGCTAGAAAGTAGTTGTTTTTTTTTATGTAAATGTCCAAATTTCTAACTATAAGAGCTAAACAGACGGGAGTCTTTAAAAATTTAAGTTTGCCTCTGATCAGGTGTTATATTGCTTAACTACAAGGGGACCAAATTTCAAAATATAACTAACAGACGGGAGTCTTTAAATTTAAAGCTAGTCTTAAAATGTCTCATTATAGGGGATCTCGCTAGGTGGGAACAGGGCTAAGTGCATGACCTCCTTCACAAAAAGCTACCATGTGGGAGGTGTATGATGGCTAAGCACCGGGACGTCCCGTATGACAGACTTTCGGGGATAAACAGAGTGGTCCTGTCTGACAGTAAAGGGGTCTTGGGTGCAGTGAATTTGGAATTTTGAACATTCATTTAACTTTGGGCTTAACATTTAAAATGCTGCACGCCAGGAACAGCAAAGTGCCACTTTATTATAAGGTTTCTGTGGCCTGATTTTTCTAAAAACAGCTCTGATATGAGACTCCAATTTCTCTAATTCTTGAAAAAAAGTGTATAAGTTTTATTTGTAAAATTAACTATGAGACAAAAAAAAGTTTGCAGGTTTGCAAATTACTACAAGAAAAAGTCAGTTCTTTTGCTGCACTGCTCCTTGAACTCTGAACCCAGGAGGGAGGGTGGGCGGAGTTTAGCTGTTGCTAAGGAGGTAACCAGAGGCCCCTGACCACGCCCTCTGCGCCTGGGCAGAGGGGCCCTGACAGAACACTGAAACGCACGCTTCAGACTGCGTTGACCATAACCTACACAGGACGAGCTGCTGCTCATAAGAGATCGCAGCCAGGACTGGCAAAGCAGTACTGCTGTAGGAGAGAAATTAAGGACAGTTAGTATGGGCCTGAGGAATCGTGGCACACAAGATTTGATATCATATATTTCCATTCTATGCGCACATAAAATGGAAATACATACTTGCACAACAATTTTGCCTGAAAAAAATAAAAAATAATAAAAATACAAGTGTGTAACCTTGGTTTCACTACATGCAGGCTTTATGTAGACCTAACCAGACTGAATGTGGCCTAGTTGCTTTGTTTATTCTGACTGACTGGTGAAAAACCTCACGGGATTGGGTGAACAGGGACTTGTGGGGGAGGGAGCTCCCGCAAGGGTATGACGGATATACCGAGTTTCCATGGTTACTCATAACAAGGCCTGAAAGGCAACCATGACGTAAACTGTGTGAGTAGAGAGTTAAGCTGTGCGCTCAAACACACTACGCTACCTGTACACCAGACTGCTTTCTCCTGAGCGGCTCCAACAACAGAATCAGGAGGCTATGCAAGTCACGCACAAACTGCATCTCCGTTCCTTCGTTCGAACACTGTCTCTGAAATCCTTGTCCTAATATCAAGTGCAGAGGGTACGGACACGTGTGCTGTGCTGCAACACCGCCAACTCTGACCATAATCTAAGAGATGTGATGCATTTCAGAGGCCAGGCGAACGCTAATGCACCCGCACAAAAGAAATCTGAGGGAACTAGTTCTCTTTTGAAAGCTGAAAAGCAGTATTGCAACACAAGTAAGGATGATCTTTGGGCAGGTAAAGGGTTTGAAGGCACCGCTTTCTGTGCATCTAAAATCACAGAGGTGTCTATCAATGAATGCGTGTCCTACTCGGGGGTAATCAGGTTTAGTCTTTCAGCACCCCCTGCTGACAGGCACCCTACATCACTGTCTCACACTGTCCTGTGACATCACAATGAAGACACCTGTCCAGGCCACATCACTGTCTCACACTGTCCTGTGACATCACAATGAAGACACCTGTCCAGTCCACATAACTGTCTCACGCTGTCCTGTGACATCACAATAAAGATCCCTGTCCAGCTCACGGCACTGTCTCCTAGGCACTACACAAGCAGTAAAAGGAGTGCGTGTTACTTCTACTCCGTGTGTCTGTTTGCTACATAACAATGTCAGGGCCTGTTTCGACATCAAACTGCAGGTCACGGCGGAGCCAATGTCATCACTGGATGCTGAACACCCCACCTCCTTTTAATATGCTATTCAGTGCGACTTATGCAACTGAACTATGCAACAGCAGCTTAGACCGGGTGCCAGATTTCCCTCTAAAAAAAGGAGCTGAATAAAACAGGTCTGACGCACCCTCCCCCACCCACTCATGCTGTGGACAGCAATCTGCCAAAATATCGCTGCTTGGCTCGGGTCCCCGACCGGGAATTCAGTGCATTATTCAGCGAGTCGGCCGACTAGCACGGCTCCTGAGCGCCACGCCTCAAAGGCAGCCGCCGGAGGACTGACTTCTTCCTCTGTGGTCCCGGATGGACCTGCGCCTCCGAGCACGGCGATTGGCCGAGGGTTAATTCCGAAAACCCTGCGGCGGGCCTCAGGCCCTCCCGAGTCCAGCAGGGTTCAGTACAGAGGGGTACAGCAGGAGGGAGAGCACTGCCACTCGCACAGACCGAAGCTGGGCTTCGTATCCATTACGTGCGACCGTGGAGCCAAAATGGCGACTACCGTCCGGAGACACGAACTTGGGCTTTACGGGTGGAAAATCATACATGTCTGATGCACACGTGCTGAGAGCTGGTATGTTCCTGTGTTCTGATTTGTATGCACTGAGGACACCGGTGTGACTTCCTGCACTGCCTGCGCTAGATAACATGTCTCCCATAGCACCACCAACCCCTCTACAAAACTCCCTCCCCACCCATTCCATTCTCTACAAACCCCCCCCACCCCCTACCCCCCCTCCCATTCCATTTTCCACATGTCTGGAGCCAACGGGGAGGAATTCACCACACTCCCCTACAATGACATAGTGCTCAAGGACATCCAAGGGACTTTGTGTGTGGGGAGAGTGTACATTGCTCAATTTATGGATGTCCCGCATTTGAATTCTGGGAAAGCCATCGTTTGAGACGAGCCAGGCTGACGTAGGATTAGCCATCGTGGGACACTGGGTGACTTGGGGGCCGAGAGCTTGACACGGTCGGCATATTTCTCACGACTCGTGGTACGTATGGGGAGGTGGAGGGGGGGGGGGTGAGGTGCTGCCAATTCCCCCCCTCAGTGGCCCGGATCGGGTACAAGCGCACTGGAAGGGTGGGTAAATTATTCCCCAAAGTTGACTGCAGAAACATGCTCAACACGCCACACAACCCACTGTGGTCTGAATGCCTTTAATACTTACAACCTCTAAACAGTTTTTAACCCTTCCCCCCCAGGAACACCAGAATAACTTTCCACGTGTCCCTTAACCCTTCGATACACACACGGCAGACTGCAACCGGCGCTCTGTAGTATTATTACATTGAGTGTCATCCTCTCAATAATCCAGCCAGTGGAAGCCAAACACTGAATTTTAGGAGCTGAATTGCATTAACTTTCAAGAGAAAATTGTTGGATATCTCTCAACTGTCTGAAAAGGCATCGAGCTGCTCTTGGGAAAAGTAAGCTGGAGAGGAATTTTCCATCACTGTATGGTAAATGGGCAACTTGTGTAACAGCCAAATCAAAAAACAGTGATCTTCTGGACAGGACGAGCACGGAACGTTCTTGCGTGGGGTGCGAGCTGCGGGGTGGCGATCGAAGGGTTAAGTGCCGAAGGGGGGGGGCGGGACCAGTGGGGTACAGCCCCAGGTTGAAGGAGCAGCATGAAAGGAGAGGCAATGGGGAGAGGGGTGGGAGGAGAGGCGGGACGGGCGGCGGGGGTGGAATTTACCGTCTGCGAAAGGGTCAAGCCGCTCTGGAGAGATGATCAGGACGCGACGCCGGCCTTTGTACTCATCCTCGCGGTCGGCGATCTTCTGCGGCCGGTGCTCGGCGAAGGGGTCGTACTGCGATGGGGGGGGGGGGGGGGGGGGGGGGGGGGGGGAGAACGGTTAGGGAGCGATAAAGGGAGCAAAACGAGAGATCACCATCGTCCGCAGGGCTGCTGCGTGGCTCATCTGTATGAACAGTCTCAAAAATCCAAAAATAAATGCAAGCAGGCAAGGCGATGCACAAATGTGAACCAGCTGCATTTATTTGTGGATCACCTACATTTACTTATTTTTGAGACAATAATACCCCCATACAAGTGTGAAGAGTGTGACAGGGCATCCCAAATTGGGGAAAAAAGGGAGCGTATGGGGGGGGGGGGGGATATATAGTTGGGGAACTTAGTGTCAAATTTTCTTCTCTTAATGAAAAACCAGTAGAGAAAGCTGAATGTCGTAAATATTTAGGTGCTAAGCGCCAATGTAGTATGTCAGCGCCAGCTAATCTGGCAACTAACAAACCCGGAACTGGACTTCAGCAGCAGTGTCTAAATCAGCTTACTGGCCTACTATTGAGTACACTAGCTGTATGCAACTCGTATACTCAATAGTAGGCAAGTAAGCCGATTCAGACACGGCTAACGCCTCCACTTCCAACACAGCGGACAGATGAGAGACGGACTCGCAGGAGAGCCGGTGCAAGGCAGGAGGAGGAGGAGGAGGAGGAGGAGGAGGCATCGCTCACCTGCTCATCTGACTGCGGAACGGCGTTAAGCATCGCCACCGGACCATGATACCCCGCCTTCTTCTGCCCCAGCAGACTGGTGGAGGAGTCTTCCTCGTCGTCCTAGGAGAGAGAGAGAGGCCGAGTCTGGTCAAGCCCGGCACAGCCCGGCTCTCACAGCTCATACACGAGAAACAAACGCTGGGTGGGGGGTGGGGGGGGGGGAGGGGGGGGCTTCACACAGGAAGCCAGCTCGGTCGGGTCTCCTTTCAGAAGCCCGTCTCAAGCCGACTCCAGCTGTGCTGAGCCACACAAGGGGGGAAAGGGAAAGAGGGGGGTCTTGGTAGGGGGTGGGGGAGCTTACATCCTCTTGCTCGTTCGCGGCGATGGAGGTGACGTAGCCGTCGAAGCGGCTGTCGCTGCCGCCGTAGATCTCCTGGTCGTAGTAGCCGGTGGAATCCAGGCCCACGCCCTTCTCCCCTTCCTCCAGCAGGGCGGCCTTCATCCCCTGGATCTCCAGGATCTGAGCCTCGATGTCTGAAGCACAACACCGGGCAGGGAGCGAGGAAAAGGTCAAGGGGGACAGGTCACAAGAAGTGGGGAGGGGGTAAAAATGCAGAGTGAATTTCTGTGAGATGCTTTGTAGAATTGCTCGACTATATCAATTTCACTCTTAGTATCGTTGTGTCAAATTTGGTTTGCAAACAATGTCATGTCTAGCTTAAGAACATAATTTTCATGAAACTGTTTGTGATTTAAGTATGGGGTACTCTGAATTAACTACTTGAATTCAATATTAAAGTAACGCAATATTCTTAAAATAACAACGGACTACGTTACATCTACTCCCATTCAAAATGGAACTTAACTAGTCAAATGTCAACACAGACCAATACCGTGGCCTAGATCTAATCAAGAAAACAGAAATTGAACGTCCTGGTGTAATGTTACCCGGTAGCTAGTATAGTGAGCGTGTAACGTGTTTTCCGCTAGCTTGCAAACAAACGTGAATGTTAACGGAAAGCCTAACGCAAATCAGCTGCAGATCCACTTAAACGGCTAGCAAAGTCATGAGCGAAGAGGCCGCGATTAGCTACCTAGCAAGATATCTTGCTTATTAATGCTGGAAATCATAGTGACTCTTTTGTCGTATCCGAGTGTAAATGGATTCCACAAAATAAAAACGATGAGTACATCGCGAAACATTATTAATCTCCGTTAAACAAAGGCTAGCAACGTGGCAACGGCATCCATTTCATGGCGTTTTGCAAGGTTCGCTAACTAACCATTTCGTACGTCTACGTCTCAGAAATATAAAATGGTCAACTTATTTGTATATATAAGTATTTCTGTCGAAACGCAAGCTGTAACTTTGATTAACATTCTGTGTATTATATGAAACACTGCATTCAGACTTCTTTCCGCTTTACAATCCGAAACATCTTCATATCTTCACTAGTTAGCATTAGCTAGCTAAATGCGTTTGTTGCGACGCAGCTTGAGCCGCCATTATCTTTTCATGTCCTCGTTGAGATTCACATATCGGTTACAGGAACACAGCAATTTTTCTCTTTGTAAAACAGCTGATCCATGTCACATTTAGTAGATACATTGTGGTATATGCATATGTGTTACATAAAATCACATTAAACGCGCATTTCCAGTAATATCGTCTTACCTTCGTGTGTTTTGGCGATCTTCGCCATTTTCGTATCTGAGAAAGTCTGTCCCGGAAGACCGAACGGCTTCTATTTCCGTTATAGCGCGATTACAAATTGCGCACGCGCGGGGAATCGACTAGAAAAGACAAAAGATACTGTAATGCTTTTCGACATCCAGTATTCTAGCCTACTCAATTACTAGAATTATTGACTACACGGCTCATGTGTCATGTTCGTTTTAAAGATATCAAGAGACTGACAGTTACTTGTCATGAGATCGGACTGATGAAATAACACCCTTTCACATTTGTAGCAGTTTCTATTGAGCTCCACTGAAAATAATACATGGTCGATCAGATTTGTTAAAATACGTTAACAGCAAAAGACTGTAGAGTGATGACAAAAGTTCTTCATCATACACAAATGTGTTTTCAGTGTTGACTTTCAATTGCATTCAAAAGTTTTTGCCTAATTTAATATGACTTTTCTGGTTTAATGTTTGGAGACTGGCCTCTTAGGCTTTGCACTAAATCTGATACTATTTGTCTATTATACATTAAAATTTAACTGTTGGTGGTTGTGCCAGCTGTATGGAAATGTTCAAAATATTCAACACACAGGGAGCTTATTACTGAATACAGTGCCCCCCAAAAGTATGGTAGCAGGTAGAGTGAAATTAGTTATTTTTGCAATATACTTAAAGGCTTTTAGATTCGAGATCAAACGATGAATATGAGGTAAAAGTACATGCAATCAACTTTCATTACATAGTACTTCTATGCATATGTGTTTAACCATTTTACAGAAACAGCTATTTTTGTGTTGAATCCCCCAATTTTCAGCTGTGCAAAATTAAGTTAATGGATTAACTTAAAAGTAAATTAAAGCAATAAAGTCTACATAGCCCTTAAATGCAATAACTGCATCAATTCTACGACCCAGTCATGTCACTAAATATTTGGTATCTTATTTGGAAATGCCTTTCCAGGCCTTAATTGCTGCTTGCAGCTGATCTTTGTTTTGGGGGTTTTCTGTCGTCGGTCTCCTCTTCAGCAAGTGAAATGCATGCTCAGTTGGATTTAAATCTGGTGAATGACTTGGCCAGTCCAAAACATGACTCCACAAACACACTGCCCACACAACCAAAGCATTTCATTGATGAATGCTTTGGTTGCGTAGGCTGTGTGTTTGTGGTCATTGTCTTTCTGCGGGATGAAACTCTGGTCGACGAGGATGGAGGAATTTCTTTGTCCATTGCTAGACAAGTCTGTACACTTCCAAATTCATCCTACTGCTGCCATACTCAATTACATCATCAATAAAAAAGTGAACCTCTTCCAGAAGCAGCCACACATGCCGCAGCCACGGCACTACTAAATTTTACTTACTACTAAATAAAGATACAAGCTAGAAGAGTTCTGGAACAAAGTTTTATGGACATAGGAGACCAAAATAAACCTTCACCAAAGCCATGGAAAGTCAAAAGTGTGGACAAACAAAGAAACAGCCCATGACCCAATGCATGCCACCTCATCTGAGGCATAATGCCATTGTGTTGTCAAGGAGGTCTACAGATGTACCATTTTAAAAGCATTTTATCCAGAAACATGTCGTGTGCTAACTGGGAAAATAATTTAGGGCCGCATCTACAAACAGGGATGCATGAGTGTGGCCCTAAATTTTTCAACTCAGAAAAAAATGTCAAGTGTTCGAGCCCTGCACATGATACCTTTTGTTTTTAAATTGCTGATGATGCCACAACAGCATATACGACATTCCTACCGCCCTCATTTGAAAGCGAATGGAATGATTGAGTTGTAAATTACACTCTAGTTCCTCATTGTTATAACGTGCTGTGTGGACGTCCTCGTTGTTTTAAAGTGATACGAGGGCAGGGTATTTAGCGTCACTGTTGGCCTTTCTCGCCCTGCTTGACACAATGACAGACAGTCTTCTCACAGACATATTTTTGCACCGTCAGCAGTTTCGTTTCATGCGTGCAGATGCAGTCATGGGACCAGGGAACTCAGACAGACTGCAGCATTCCTGAGGTTATTGTGTTTTGAGCTAGAAAACAGGAAGCCTCAGCCGCAGTGCACTTCTGTCTTGCGGAACTACGGAGGTGTAACTGCACGCGTGAACAGCGGCTAATCAGAGATCAAGTACTACAGCCTGAATGTGAGGAGTGAGGGAGAGGATTTTACTGCAGCATTATTTCACAAAGTGAGAAACATGGAGGGTAGAAAGTCCAG
Organism: Anguilla anguilla; assembly: GCF_013347855.1. Lineage (NCBI taxonomy): Eukaryota > Metazoa > Chordata > Actinopteri > Anguilliformes > Anguillidae > Anguilla > Anguilla anguilla. The sequence continues at coordinate 68,811,549 of NC_049203.1, read as the reverse complement.
GACAATTAGAGGGGAATTAGAGGGGAATTTATTAAAATAAAACCAGCCCTCTTTTTTTGGATTTTTTGGACGGAGTGTAGCACAGTGGGTAAGGAACTGGGCTTGTAACCGAAAGGTTGCAGTTTCGATTCCCGGGTAAGGACACTGCCGTTGTACCCTTGAGCAAGGTACTTAACCGTAATTGCTTCAGTATATATCTAGCTGTATAAATGGATACAATGTAAAATGCTATGTTGTGTAAGTCGCTCTGGATAAGAGCGTCTGCTAAATGCCTGTAATGTAATGGATTATTGACACTGACTCTCAAACTGCATCAGATGGCTGTAGGGCTTCCCAACCCTGCTCCTGAAGATCTACCATCCTGTTGGTTTCCATTTCAGCCCTGATTTGGCACACCTCATTATACTAATTAGCAGCTCAAGGAGATCTCTAGCTGCTGAATGAGAAGTTCTTTGTTAGGGTTGGAGTGAAAACCTACAGGATGATAAATCTCCAGGAACCGTGTTGGGCAGCCCTGCTCTAGCTGTTGAATGAAGTGTGCATTTTTAGTGTTGGAGTGAAAACCTACAGGACAGTAGATCTCCAGGAACAGGGCTGGGCAGCCCTGCGTTACACAGACATTCGTGTCAAAGCCCCCAAGTGTGTAACTTCCTGTGTGAAAGCCTGGCATGAAAAACTCTCAAATCCTCAATTCTCAGCTGTCCCTCCTTCAACAGTTTCAGGGCTACCCATGTTCTGGTGAGTGCCCAACGTGGGCTGTGAGGTACCCACTTCCTGTACGAGCACACTTCCTCTTTTGGGGACAGATTTTAAAGAAGACGTGAAGTTTTACATTTTTTTTTTTTACCTTAGACAAGATATGGCCCTGCATACAAATCTGAAATTGACTCGCATTTGCTAGAAAAATGAAGTTCACTTTGTTTAACACTTACGAGAACAGGTAATTCGGCCCAACAATGCTCGTCATTTTCCTAGCACTAAAGTGTACCTAGTGCTCAGGTTGCCTACAAACTAGATAGTATACAGCACCTGTTCTTGAAAACCCCCTGAGTTTCTACCTCTACTACATGACGTAGCAAGCTATTACATGCAGTGACTACTCTCTGTGTGGGGAAAAAAAAAAACTTTCTAATACCTTCAGAATTTCCCTTTTGCCAATTTCCATTTGTCCTCTCATTCTACTAACAGAACTCAACCTGAAGAATCTCTTGTAGTTCACTTTGTTGATCCTTTTATGAATTTAAAAGCCTCAGTCAAATCAACTCTAAATCTCCTTTGCTAAATTTGAAGAGATTAAGCATCCTAAATCTTTCCTCATAACTTTAATCTGTCATACCAGGAACCAATCTGGTTGCCCTTCTGTGTACCTTTTCCAGAGCCTTTATATCTTCCTTGTAGTACGGTCTCCAGAACTGCTTGCAGTATTTGGAGCTAGTAGACTACAGCGCAGCCATCTTGGAACAAGCTTGGTTGTGACATCATTAGGCTGGTTTGTCTCAGCTACTCAAGCTGCTCCTCTTACTAGACTGCCGATTTCAATGAGCTCAACAATGAATCATGAGGGGAAAAAACAAAACAAGAGAACCCAGGGGGGTCCTTCTGTATTGTCCCAGGATGCTCAAATGAGCATTCCCAAACAAAACTGAAATTGTCATTCAGTTTAAGGACAAGGCCCTCCACAAACGTCCATCGCAGTGCTCAGACACAGACCCAGCTATCACTGCCAGCATAAAGAAAGGATTCTCCGTCGGCTGATAATCAGAGAGAAATGCTCGCGGTTAACTCAAAGCGAGGATCGCCAGGCCCACAGAAAACTGGGTCAATGCGCACGAGGCTTTGCGCTGATCAGCGCAAAATCGGATTTAACGGACCCTTAAAGAAGGCCCGGTTTCCACGGTCCGGGTGGGCGTGGGGTGGGGGCGGGGGTGGGGGTAGGCGGGAGAACGGGCGCGGCCGAGCATGCTCAGTTGCGCCAGTCTGCTCTGGGCTGCGTCGTTTCGCTGATTCGCGCGGCGTAGGCGTCTTGCCGCCTCGGTCCACGGCGGGAAGGAGAAAGGCGGCGTCGACCGTCTCAGCGCTGGGGTAACTTCCCTTCCTGCGCTTGCTGAGTCACTCACCAGGGCCCAAAGAATCTGGCTGGCAGTGTCTTCCAGGGCTTCTTGACTGCAGAAATCCAGTGGCCCTTACAGGCTACCCCTAAAACACACATACCCCCCAAACACATGTACACACACACACACCCCAAAAATATGCACCCACACACACACACACACTCCCCAAACACACACACACATCCCCCCCAAACACATGCACACACACACAGTCCTGTACTGCTATCCTTGTGGGGACTTCCCATTGACTACATTCATTCCGTAACCTCTAACCCTAACCTTAACCTAATTGTAACCCTAACCATAAAACAGCCTCTTGACCTTGTGGGGACCAGCAAAAGGTCCCCACAAAGCATAATTTTCCTCATCTTTCTATCGTTGTGGGGACATTTGGTCCCCGCAAAGATAGTATTACAAGTTCTCACACACACCCCAAACACATGTACACACACACACCTACACACCCCAAACTGGGCCATGTTCACCATGTGGGCTTCAGGCCGTTTTTCCGGTTTGACAGACACCGTCGGTCAAGGTGACCGTTCGGCTACAGTGTGGTGGGGGTTTTAGCACAAAATACGCCCCCTTCGTCACCCATGTGGGCGCTACACTTTGGCAGGGGCTGAAGTAAGATTCTGCCTTTCACTGTGAAGTGGCCTAATACTGTGTTGAAAGGCAGTATATTGAAAGCAGTAGTCATTAAAATCCCGATAAAATAATTGAAAATGATCTTTGTCCAGAGAAGTCCCGGAGAGGCTAGCGTTTCTCAACTCTTCACATGTAACATTAAAATTCAGGATGAAGCAAAAACTGAAAACTCATCCAGACTGTGACAATGCACCCAGCTCACCAGCTCATGCAACACAATTTCTGAAGGTCACCTCTGGCGGTACAAAAAAAAAAAAAAAAGAAGCACAAAAACAGAGTGGGTCGCGAGGTTGAGGGTAGCGAGATGCTGTTTGGTCTTGTGGGACCTACCAGTTAGCTACACCCCGCCGGGCCCAGTCCAAACACGCCCCCCCAAGGCCTGGAAAACAGATCACCCCCATCGCCCTCATCCAGACGCACAACAAAGAGCCCGCACTCGCCGCTGCACAGCGAGAGGACACCCGTTTGTTTTTCCGTTCTCTCTTCGCCTTGTTTTGTCTCGGCAGGGAAGCAGGAAGCGATAAAAAAACAATACGCGAGATCACAGCGCCTTTCCTCTGGTCTCCGGTGGCTACCAGACGCACGCGCACACACGTCTCTCTCGCGGGAATCGCGGCACTTTTCATCGAGTTCGCTTACCGTAGCCTTACATGCACAGCTAGCGGCTTATTTTTGTCATCTTCGGCCATTTCACTGGCGACGGTGGAGTATGCCTTCTTTTGCAAATACAAATACCTTTATTACACGTTGTTACCACTTATCGAGGACAGAGACTCTCAAGAAGGGACTGCAACACTACCTAAATATGCTCACTTTGTTACGAACTGACGCAGTTCAACATAGTCTTATCAAAAAAAAAAGTTTTACCACATCGTTGCTGACGAGGCAATACATTGAAACGGGTCAGTTTGTAACAGTAAGTGAGCATATTTCAAAATACAATGTTAATAGTCCATTCTTGAGAGTTGCTGTCCTCCTTAACATGGGACAAGAATCTGGATTTTTTGTGACAAGCACCCCTATTCCTAGAAAAGCCAGTTTGTGCCAGCTTATCTCTGAAACTACTATACCTTTATACTGAGGACCCAGAGATGTGCTTGTTCACTTGTTTTTCCACAACAGCCCTGACAGACAGGAAGTGGTAATCACAGAGATTCTAATCATAGGCCTCAGAACTTGGAATGTTTGACAGGTGCAAACAGTTCACCCAACTTAAAAAAAAAATGCCTTGAGCATGTTTAACTATCTGAAACTCATTTGTCATTTGAAATTAGTTCTAGGTTTTTGCTTTTAAGAGAGATAAATATCCCACAGCAAGACAAACCTGAGGTTATGATGTGGTTCAAGCCGACTCACCCAGAGAGGACAAGCTGGAATTCGAGTCGGCTACGGAATGTTGGAACACCAGTTGTGCAAAACTTTATTAAAAAAGGAAAATGCATGATCTTCTCATGGAAGTTTTCTTTTTTGTGGTTAATTAATTATGTTGGCACACAGAATACCGTTTGTCAGAGACTGCATGCTTTGGAAAATTGATGTCATGAAATTTTACTCTTTTATTACTGGAGATAGCGTGTGTACGTGTGTGTGTGTGTATATACATATACATATTTCAGAAAAAGCATTTAATAAAATATCTAAAGCAAAAGAAAATCGAAGCACTTTAAGCAATCTCAAATGTACATTTAATTTAAAAACTCTGTGAACCAATGAAAATCCTCAGTGAGTGACAGGCCACAGACTCCATAAGCCACACAGTCCCATTTAAGAGAAGAGACTGGGACACGATCGGCCATTTTAAAACACATTTTGGGTCGAATTCCCCATGGAAATGAGCTGGACAGGAAAGTATTGTACACAAGTGTTTATTCTGTCAAGTAAGGAAACACTTCGCAAGATCAAAAATGGAGAATAAGCCCCAGCAGAGAGGCGCTGAAGTGCCACTACGAGGAAACCATGACGATTAATATTAAAGTTTACCCAGAATCCTTCTGATAGAAGCTTTTCCTTAGCACTGCGGCTAACGCTCTGCTGCGATTTCTCACAAAGGGAGAAAAAGAAAAAAAAAAATTCACCTACGGGCTCTACGTTGTTCCATTTATCTTTCTTTTTTTTTTTTTCCTTTTTTTCTCTTTTATTAAAAATGATTCATTTTTTTTGGTGCCACTGTGGCTGACAGGTCATCCACTACCAGACACACACACACACACAACTAAACGATAAAAAACAAGTAACGTCCAAAAGGGGGGAGGGACAGAGAACGGGGGGGGGGGGGGGGGCGGAGCTGAGAAAGGTGCAGCCAATGACGAGGCGGACAGTAAAATAAGTGTGCGCGGAAGAGTGGGCGGGGCTTCTGTGGAATGGAAAGGGAACAGCGGGGAGGGGGGTTTGTGTTCACAGGAAGTACTCCAGCTCGTAGCGGATGAAGGGGTTCTTTTCGTCGTTGTAGACATGGGGGTAGTGGGCGATCAGGGCGTCCTGGGACCCGATGTAGATGGAGTTGTAGATCTTCCAGTACACGTCCCGCACCTTCCGCGCCGGGTGGAACAGACCCTGCGCCAGAGAACGGGGTGATAGTCATCGAAAAAGCTTTCTGCTACAGCTTCAGTTAACCCAGTTACCACCGGGGGAATTATATATATATATATCACACACATGCACGCAACCTATAAACCCAAAAGGAACCTAAACACACTCCATGAACACAGTGGTGCAGCCATTCCTTAAACATAAACATGTGGACCCCCCACTCTTTTACCCAACTCCACTTCAACCAATATTGCACCCAATATTAAATCATATTCCCACAAAGATAAAACTCATATTCAATAAAGGAACAAAAATAAACTGACAGTATGCAAGTATACAGCTGATCCCGTATCAGTCCACCCACAATGCTGACTAATCCAAACCCCAGTATGAGAGCAGAGCTGCTCCAGCTATGCGGCGGGCGGGACGGGGGGCGGGGGGGTTACCTGTAGGCAGTACTGCAGCATTCGGCAGGGCCCGATGGCCACGCGGAGCCCCTCCAGCGCCCCCATGACGGCCTGGATGACGTGGGGCGAGGTCTCGAACACGTTGGGCCACACGTAGTTCAGCAGGTGGTTGAGCGAGTCCTCGCACCCGAAGCCGTACACGCCCAGGGACATGTGCTGCACCACCGCGCTGGCTGTCTGCCGGTGCACCAGGTCCCTGAGGGGGGGGGGGGGGGGTGGGGGCAGAGCAGGGTGGTTAGGGCGTGTGTGGGGGGGACGGGTAAGGGTGCCAACATGGTTATTTATCTAGTAGTACTTTTAGTTACAGTACAAACTGCTGTTTTCTTAGGTTGACATGACACTAATTGATTAAAATTGGGTCCTAAGACTAACACCGATGTTCTTCACCCCTGAGACCAACACCAATGTTCTTCACCCCTGAGACCAACATCGATGTTCTCCACCCCTGAGACCAACACTGATGTTCTCCACCCCTGAGACCAACACCAATGTTCTCCACCCCCGAGACCAACACCGATGTTCTCCACCCCTGAGACCAACACTGATGGCCTCCACACCCGAGACCAACACTGATGTTCTCCACCCCTGAGACCAACACTGATGTTCTCCACACCCGAGACCAACACCGATGTTCTCCACCCCTGAGACCAACACTGATGTTCTCCACCCCTGAGACCAACACTGATGGCCTCCACCCGTTACTCGCTCTGGTTAAGAGTTCCCGCCGCGTGACCACGCCGTAGCGGACGCGGGCTCACCTGTCCATGAGCGCGTCCTCCAGCAGCGGCGTGACGGCGTAGATGTAGTCCTTGCCCATCTCGCCGATGTACTCGAACAGGAAGGAGAGGGACTTGAGCACGCCGTTCTGCACGTTCAGCTCGGGCACCCGGTACTCGTTCATCAGCGCCGGCAGCACGGTGAACGGCGAGCAGGTCTCGGCCACGATGGCGATGGCCACCGTGGTGCACACGCGGTTCTGCCGCTCCTGCACCTTCAGGTTGTTCAGCAGCGTGGCCAGCACGTCGTGGGGCCTGTCCGAGGGGGGGGGGGGGGGGGTGGGGGGGGGGGGGGCGTTAATACACCGCAAACACGCTTAACATCACAGTAAATGTCCTGCTTAAAATCACATTAAGCTAAGCGCAATGGAGAGGGTGGAAAATTAAAAATGAATTACATTTGCAAAGCACTGCAATCACTTATATCAGGGAGCTCAATCTTATACGAAATGGGCCACTGTGGGTTTTAGACCAGCATTACAACTAACTGACTGAGTATGGTCTTCAATCAAAACCCTGATAAGGAGAATCAGGTGCCTTAGTGCTTGGTGATGCACCCACACCAGTGCTTTTCAGAAAAGATTGGACACCCCGGCTGTATATAATGTGGCATGTGCACAGAGTGAAGCATTGTGGGCCGGGCGCTGACCCGATGGCCTTGGCGATGTAGCCGAAGGTGTTGACGGTGGCTCGGCGAATGGCCTTCTTGTGAGCCTTCAGCAGCTCCAGCAGCTCGAAGCAGATCCTCATCCACTCCCGAGCCGACACGTACTCCGCCCCCCTGCACGAAAAGAACAGACAGACTTAACACCCCCACATACTCTGCCCCCCTGCACGTTTAACACCCCTTCACCCCCACCCCTTCTGTCCCGCAGTATGAGGACCCCCCCCCCCCACACTCTCGGCCCCGCTCACTGACCTGTCGGCGATCCTGCCCACCAGGTCGATGCAGTTCTCCTGCACCTTCTCGTGCCTGTTCTTCAGGATGGGCGTCAGACGTGGCAGCAGGTCCTTGATGGGCGGGGTCATTTTGTGCATGCCTGCAAAAAACCACACAGGGACCAATCAGCATTCAGGCTAAAGAAGGGGCAGAACCAATCAGCTGCTGGCTGCTGCCGCACTGGTGTGTACATGAGAAAACCATCAGTGATGGATAAGTAGGGCTTCGGAACTACTGACTCAGACACCCTATTAATGATCTGAGCCAATCAGAGAGCTGCTTTTGACAGAAAGCACTCCTGACTCCTGGGATTCTGAGGGAATGCTGGGATAGGTCTGGGTGAATGCTGGTTTGTGTGAAGCAGAGGAATGCCGTACCGATGACGTTGACGATGGCCTTCAGGGCTCCTAGGATGCTCCCCAGAACTTCAGGGTACTCCTCTCCCAGGTACTCATACAACACCACACCCAAATGCCCCATCAGCTTCTCCTGCAGGTGGCGAGAGAGAGCAGCAGCGTTTCAGCAAGGAGGCGGAAAAATCGTGTTTTTTATGGGCAAAACATCTCCTCATACACACATCCCCATATGAATCATACAGTAGCAAAGGAGGCCAACGACCTGCACTCTAATCCTTCAAAATAATCATTTTCAGCAGTTACATTACAGGCTTTTAGCAGACTTGCACAACTTCATTTGCATTTAAATAAATTTTTTTTTCTTCTCCACAGTACCCATTTAATAGAGCTGAATACACACTGAAGAAATTCAGGTTAAGTCCCAGGCTCAAGGGTGTGCAATGGCAGTGTCATACCCGGGAATCAAACCTGCAACCTTTAGGGTTACAAGCCCAGCTCCTTTACCCATGATGCCACCCTGCTGCCCTACATACAGAAACTGAGAATGCGAGGCGTGTGATTGGTCAGACCGAGCGGCGGTGGCGGCGGCAGCGGCTCACCTCCTGGCAGGTCTTCATCACCACGGCGGTGCGCGAGATCAGGTCGGCCGCCTGCTGGCGCACTTTGGCGGACTTGTTGTTGAGACGCCACAGGACGGTACCGCAGATCTGCGGCAGGTAGGGCTTGACCCGCTTCCCCAGGGCGTTGACCACCGTCCCGAAACCGTTCAGCATCACAGAGTCCTGGGGGGGGGGGGGGGGGCAGGCAGGGCAGGCGTTAGGGAAATATTCACTCAGAAAATCCAACATGACTTCACTGACCAGTGTAATGTAAAAAGCTAATGTTTAGGCTTCGGTGTTGTTTGGCACTTGAAAAATTGATAAATAACAATGCTGATACTCCTAAAAACAGAGCAGTGAACTAAACTGTAATTATCTAAATAACCAGTTACAGAACACAAAGAGAGAAATTACAATCACACAGGTACAATCAGGGATCACCAAGAGCCAGGGTGGGAAATACCCTGGCTCAATGAGCTAACTGGCTGTATAAAGCAACACTGCTGGATTACATCACGGCAAAACATCTCATACTGGGACACAAAAGTCTTTAACTTGCTTAAATGTCAGGGCGAAATAATTAAGACCAGAAGTTGGCATGAAATCCAAAAACGGACCGGGACCTCGTTGACCCAGAGAATTACCCGGGTGGTACCCGGGTCGTACCCACACTCTGACCCACTGTGCTACCCGGGCGGTACCCACGCTCTGACCCACTGTGCTACCCGGGCGGTACCCGCGCTCCGACCCACCTCTGTGGTCTGCTCCTGGAAGGCGTACAGGATGCCGTCGATCAGCTGCTCCTCCAGCTTGTGGTCGATGTCGGCCGCGCCCAGGTTGCCCATGATCTTCTCGATGGTCTCCATCACCATCTTACGGTACTGCTCCGCCTCGTCCTTCAGGTCGTCCACGATGCGCGAGATGATCTCCGCTGCCCCCACCTTATTGGCCAGCTCCACCGTGGTGTCCACCAGCTGCAGGGGCGAGGAACGTACCGCCATGAAGTTACACCGACACACGACAGCGGTGGCTTTACCCAACCGGGACGCTACAGAACGGCTTCTACAGGGGGCGCCCAACCCCGAATGAAGCAAATATCACAGTGAGAATTTTCATACAGAACTACAACTCTGTTGCGTTGGATCAGGGCATTTGATCGGTTTTGTTTTGGCTTACTGGCATTGCATGCTGGTTATTTACATTAGAAGATGTTTGTGTGCAGAGGGACTTAAAAGCCAACATTCAGGCAGGTGGTCACATACTGAACCAATGTATGCAAGTGATCATAGAACAGCTTCATACGGAGCTTCAGCCTGACTGGAGAACTCTGCAGGGAAGCTCACCCACGGACCACAGCCCAAAGGGCACAGCAGGGGTCAAAGGTCAGCTCACCTGTCTGTAGTTACGGCGGTCCAGGGCCATCCGGTGCTGCCAGAAGTGCTTGAAGAACGGGGGCAGGATCTCGGTCTTGATGTAGTTGGCCTCCACACCATCAGTCCCGCAGCACTGCTTCACCACCTGGGGAGGGACGAGGAGGGGGGGGTCAGTACAGGCCGAAACAAGGGTCACGTGACCTCCGAGCAGCTTCTCAGTGAAGATACCAAACCAGAGGGGGTACAAGCACCCAAACCAGAATCCGCAATAAGCCACCTGGAGCCTTTACAGAGGGCCGACTCCACTGGAGAGGAAAGATGGAGCTGACAGCTATTGTTGTCGAGTGTGGTCACATCTAGTACAGCGCCAGGAAATTACTGCCAAATTACTAACTACCCAGGAGGGTTAGAGCAGATCAGTGTTGATTTAAACCGCTTCACTTCCATACTTGGGACCGGGAATAAGGAACCTGTGTGCTTCTGCCAGTGTGAAGAGATGAACAGGCTAAGAAAGACGAGAGAGGAAAGCAGCCCTTCCCCAGCCCGCACCTTGAGCACGATCTTCTTCATCTCCTCATCGGGAGACTGGAACTCTCGGATGAGGATCAGCATCACCTCCCTGGTGTAGTAATTGGCGTACTCAGCGTCCATCAGGGGGATCAAGTAGCCAATGGCCTTCAGGAAGGCTGCCAGACCCTGTGGGGGGGGGGGGGGGGGCAGATTAGTGAGAGTCAGAGGTGTGTGTGTGCACGTATGTGAGAGAGGGTGAGTATGTGGTTGCGTGTGTGTGTTTAGGGTTAAAGGGGTCCTGCTGCTGACCTTTCCCCTGTGCTGCCGGATGCCCTTCCACAGGGGCTTGAGCACGGAGTCGAAGGACTCGATACCGTAGGGCGTGGCCGCCTCAGCCAGGGCAGCGATGGCCAGGGCACTGATGGTGCGCACCTTCTGCTGCTCGTCCACCAGACCTGGGAGTGAGAGAGGAGAGGGGGTCAGCACAGAGCAACGCTATACCCGCTAACCACCCAACCCAGCCCAGCGCAACACTATACCCGCTAACCAACCAACCCAGCCCAGCGCAACACTATTTACCATCACAGAAATACTGAAGTAAGATAAAATGAGGAATTCACCAACTCTTTCCATGAATCATTTATCAAAGACCAAGTCACACATTGTGTCACTGAACAGGCGACTGCGACCCAGGACTAAAAAACACAAAACGGAAACGATTCTAGGGAAGGGAGAGCACAGGGGAACAGCTCAGTGCGTTTAAACGGTGAGAGCGCGTCGGGCAGGGCGCTGACCGTGCTCGATGATCTCCACCAGGCTTCGCAGGTGGGGCAGGATGGCGCAGCCCATGAGGATGGCGATCTGCTGCACGATCTTGATGCCGGTGTGGCGCGCCTGCCAGGACTTCTTGCTCTTGCAGACGGCCTTGAGGAAGGGCAGCAGCGAGGGGATGCCCAGCGCGGACGCCACCACGGCGAAGGCGCGGGCCGTGGTGTTCCTCACGTACTCGTCCATGTTGTCGATGTCGGGCCTCATGGTGGAGATCATGGTGGCCAGGCCGGCAGCCTGCGAGGGGGAGGGGCCAGGGGACAGGAATTACCCACAATCCCACAGCCACGGCAAATACGCTCTCATACAATCTCTTCACTCACACACTCGTCCTGGTTTACTATCCTTCCATCATCTAACCCACTTATACCTAGGTCAGGTTCAGGGGTTGGGGGTGGGGGGGGGGGTTGGGGCCTATCCCAGTATGCACTGGGCGAGAGGCAGGAATACACCCTGGACAGGTCATCAATCCATCACAGGGCACACACACCATTCACTCACTCACACACTCATACCAGTGGGTAATTTAGACTCTGCATGTCTTTGGACTGCGGGAGGAAACCGGAGTACCCGGAGGAAACCCACACAGGCAGGGGGTCCTGGTTTACCAACATGTTATTTTTAGGTTGACTACAGAACAGATTTTAGGTTGGCAAAGTACAATATGACTGGAGTATTTCAGAGCAAAAAAGGCTTCAATTCCCATGCCAGCCAAACGCATTCAGCAGAAATGGAAAACTCCACTTCTGGGTTTATGTATATGGAGGTGAGGGATAAACAGCGGTGGGGAAGTGGCAGCTTACCTTGGCCAGGTTAGAGATGATCTCCCTGCCCTCCACTCTGGCGTAGTAATCCTCATCAATCAGCAAGGGCTCGATCACCACCAGGATCTGCAAGAGCCCGCAACAAACCAGCGGTTAGATACACACACACACACAGATGCACGCACAACAGAAACACACAAACGGGCACCACACACCATGCACGCACACACACAGACAGGCACACACGCACCGAACACCACGCAAACGCACTTAGCCTTCATCCATCAAACCACACACCAAATTAAGTCACTTCAACATGCTGTCTGTCAGGTAGAAAGGCCCACCTTGTGCACGTAGGGTCGGACCAGGTCGTCCAGCTTGTACAGGATGCGGTCAATGACTTTGACCAGCAGATGGCGCTCCTGGTCCTCCAGCGTGGGGGACATGAGCAGGGGCAGGATCTGGTTGAAGAGGGGACCTGCCCCAAACTCACGGGCTTTATCTGTGATCTGACGCAGAGCAGCCTGGGGAGGGGGGGAGAGAGAGAGAAAGGAGGAGAGGTGGAGAGGTTAAGCCTGCCAAGGGGACTGAGGAATAGTATGGACCAATAATCACATTGCAGAGGGAGGGGCTTTAGGGCAGGGATGGAGGGTGTGGTAGGGGGGGAGGGAGGGGCTTTAGGGCAGGGATGGGGGGTGTGGTGGGGGGAGGGAGGGGCTTTAGGGCAGGGATGGGGGTGTGGTGGGGGGGAGGGGCTTTAGGGCAGGGATGGGGGTGTGGTGGGGGGGAGGGGCTTTAGGGCAGGGATGGGGGTGTGGTGGGGGGGAGGGGTTTTAGGGCAGGGATGGGGGGTACAGTAAGGGGGCGTGGCAGCTCACCTTCCTCATGGGGGGCGTGCCGTTCTTGATCTTCAGCAGCAGTTTCATGATCTTGCGCTCCTTCTGTTCCTCTGGGCTCAGAGTGGACTCGTCCACCTCCACCTGAAAACAGCACAGCCCAGTCAGAACCCCGGCAGCACAGCCCAGTCAGACCAGCTGCAGCACAGCCCAGTCAGAACCCCGGCAGCACAGCCCAGTCAGACCAGCTGCAGCACAGCCCAGTCAGACCAGCTGCAGCACAGCCCAGTCAGAACCCCGGCAGCACAGCCCAGTCAGACCAGCTGCAGCACAGCCCAGTCAGACCAGCTGCAGCACAGCCCAGTCAGACCAGCTGCAGCACAGCCCTGTCAGACCAGCTGCAGCACAGCCCAGTCAGACCAGCTGCAGCACAGCCCAGTCAGACCAGCTGCAGCACAGCCCAGTCACACCAGCTGCAGCACAGCCCAGTCAGACCAGCTGCAGCACAGCCCAGTCAGACCAGCTGCAGCACAGCCCAGTCAGACCAGCTGCAGCACAGCCCAGTCAGACCAGCTACAGCACAGCCCAGTCAGACCAGCTGCAGCACAGCCCAGTCAGACCAGCTGCAGCACAGCCCTGTCAGACCAGCTGCAGCACAGCCCAGTCAGACCAGCTGCAGCACAGCCCAGTCAGACCAGCTGCAGCACAGCCCAGTCAGAACCCCGGCAGCACAGCCCAGTCAGACCAGCTGCAGCACAGCCCAGTCAGACCAGCTGCAGCACAGCCCAGTCACACCAGCTGCAGCACAGCCCAGTCAGACCAGCTGCAGCACAGCCCCAATTACACTACCCTTGCATGTCTGGCAAATGCAGGAGAAAAAGCAGCTCAAAAGGTGAAACTATTTTGCTTTTTTGTTTTGCATGTTCATTCACAGTTCAGGTTTCATTTGAAAAAGTACTCTTGTCAATACTTGTTCAGACCTCATTTCAAAAAACTTGAAAAGTTCAAACTCTAAGCTATTATTTGAAAAATCTCCATAGAAACATCAGGGTCATTAATCAATTCAAAAACTGAATTCAGTAGTCAATGTGTGAGAATTAGTCTGCCAGGTCACGTAGTAGAGACAGAAACTCTGGGGATTTTCAAGACCAGGCTTGATACGGTGTTAGATGTCTGTAGGTAATCCGAGCACTAATTTAGTCAGAAAAATGGCGAGCAATGTTGGGCTGAATGGCCTGTTCTCGTCATTATTTTACGTTACTTAAATCCTCAAATTCCCTGAATTTAAGTGGAACTAAACCCAGGCTCTGTTTCCCACGCACATGGGAGCGACCAATCAGACGCAAGCTCCCCTCACCAGCAGCTTGTCGAAGTACTGGATGTCGTCGGGCTTGAGGAAGGGCAGGTTCCCGGACGGCTGGTCGTTCACGGTCTTCATGGTGCGGTCCTCCGTCTGCATGTGGAACCCGGTCATGCCCCCGATGGGCGTGGGGGTGGCGGTCAGCTTGCGGGCGGGGGTGCGGATGGGCACGTATCCCGCGGGCGGGGGCAGCACCTGGGGGAGGAGGGAGGGAGGGAGGGAGGGGTCAGCGTTCAGCGGAGGCGGTTAAAGTGGCTCGGTTAAAACGCGTGGTAAAGACCGCGGTCACGGTAGCCGCACCTTGTAGCCCTCGGGGAACATGGCGTCCAGCTCCTCGTCGGTCAGCGGACGGTTCCGCTCGTCGATTTCCCGCTCCCAGCGCCAGGCCTGCAGCTGCTCGGGCGTCATGCTCATCAGGTGACCTGCGGGGAGGGCAAGAGACGGTCGTGAGCGGGGCCTGTTCCAGCCAAGGAGGGGCCCCTCAAGGGCCTAGCCTAGCCTTCGAGGGGCCCCTCAAGGGCCTAGCCTAGCCTTCGAGGGGCCCCTCAAGGGCCTAGCCTAGCCTTCGAGGGGCCCCTCAAGGGCCTAGCCTAGCCTTCGAGGGGCCCTCAAGGGCCTAGCCTAGCCTTCGAGGGGCCCCTCAAGGGCCTAGCCTAGCCTTCGAGGGGCCCCTCAAGGGCCTAGCCTAGCCTTCGAGGGGCCCCTAAAGGGCCTAGCCTAGCCTTCGAGGGGCCCCTCAAGGGCCTAGCCTAGCCTCGGTAATACTCAAATCAGGCCCTTGAGGCCAGTAGCTCTGCTGTTTTCATTTCTACCTGAGTGAACAGACTTATTAAAGCTGACAGATTAGACTCACCTGGTGTCCCAGGTTTAAATCAGTCCTGATTAGGGGGGAAGAATGAGAACCAGCAGCACTACTGGCCATATTTGAGTATCCCTGGAGTAGATTTTCACAGCCTCGGCGTACATCGCGTCTTTGTGCGAGCGGCGGCAGCCTTACCTGGGGTGGGCGTGGCCATGTTCATGGCGGGGGTGCCGATGGGGGTCTTCCCCGGGGTGAGCAGGGGCGTGGACGAGCCCATCTGACTGGCCGGGGTCTCGTCCCAGCGGGACTTGCGCTTGCTGGCCCCGGGGGTGGGGGTCTCCCCCACGGACTCGTCCCCCCTGTCTGTGCGGGGCGTCTCAGCCCAGCCACTGCCGTGCCCCGGGGTCTCTGAGGGGGGGCGAGAGGTGGAGGGGGGCAGGTTAGAGCTTTAGATCCTGCCAAACTGAGTGCTAATGTAGATGGTTCCATTCTGCTCAGTCAATGGCTTACACAATACAATGGATATGACTTAAGACTCAACTGAACTTCAACTGTAAAACATTAAATTAATGATTTGACAAATTACTTAATTTTGACATTGAATGTGAAACAAATAAATGAATTGCGATAATAAGAAATTTAAAGTTTGTATTTCAACAGAGAAACAAATCATAAAGGAACGGCTATTATGAGAAATTAATTTCCTATGAAGAATTGCAGTTGGGAATGAATCATGGTCTAACATACAATTCACTGAAGAGTCAGCTTTTTGGAATGTTTTCTTCAACAGTCAGTGTTCCAGAACTCTGCTTTCAGTCACCAGTAGTGATTGTGACATCAGCATTAGAATGTTCAGATAAGAACGTGACGTCACTGACGCCTGTCAGAACAGTAAGCTGCTACAGCTGAACGGGATTAACACCTTCATTCTAATCATAGTCTGGATGAAAACTGAACCCGCAGGGAAGCGAACGCAGACAGGCGGGTCTGTGCAGCCGTTAACGTTGCCGCGGTAACGCCCGGCTGCGTGACCTCACGGCGAGGTGCCTCACCTCGCTCCGTCTTGGGCGTCTCGTCCCAGCGGTTCTTGCGCACGCTGGAGGTGGCTCCCCCGTGGCCGGGCGTGGCGTGTCCGGGCGTGTCCCCGCGGCCCGGGGTGGCGGCGCCCGCGGGCGTGTGGCTGGGCGTCGGCTCCCACATGCGCGTGCTGGGCGTGGCCCCCGGCGTCTCGCTGCCCTTGGCCCGCCCGGGCGTCTCGTCCCAGCGACTGTTGGAGGGGGTGTGGCCTGGGGTGTGGCCTGGGGTCTAGGGGGGCGGGGACAACACAGGGTGAGCGGGAAAACCTCCACTATCAGTGACATCCATCAGAGTCTCATCACAACCACTATATTCCCCTATTTTAAAGAAAAGACTATGCTCCAAAACACCATTCACCTATCATGCAACAATCAAATGAGGAGTAGACTTCTTAGGACAAGAACTATGAAATCCAGCTAATCAGGAACTGATTTAGACCTGAGACACACCAAGTGAACGAAAAAATAAAAAATCTACCATCAGCGGCACTAAAAGGGTAATTTGGGGGCTAATTAGCATATCCCCGCCCCCGAGAGCGCTCCGGCACTCGCGATAGGCCCTCACCTCGACGCTGGCGTCGGCCTGGTCCCAGCTGGAGACCTTCTTGGGCGTGCCGCTGGTGGGCGTGCCGCTGGTGGGCGTCTGGTCGGCCGTCTGGTCCCAGCGGCGCTTGCGCTTGGCGGCTGCGGCGGCGGCGGCCGCCTGGGAGGCAGCGGAGCCGTTCACCACCTTCAGCTCCCCCGCTTTGGCCTTCTCCGCCAGCTGCTGCCGGATCTCTTTCTGCGGGGGGGGGCGAGGGGGGGGCACAGAGGTGAGCGGGGGGGGCGAGGGGGGTGAGGGCACAGAGGTGAGGGGGAGGGGGGTGAGGGCACAGAGGTGAGCGGGGGGGGGGGCGAGGGCACAGAGGTGAGGGGGAGGGGGTGAGGGGGGTGAGGGCACAGAGGTGAGCGGGGGGGGCGAGGGGGGTGAGGGCAGAGCACACGCTCGCGAGCGCATGCCACGCATAGCCTGCCTGTGACCTGGGAGTCTATTAGCAGCTCAGAGTTTGAAATGAGGGAAATAAATTAACAATGGCAAGATCACACACACACACACACACACACACACACACACACACACACACACACACACACACACACACACACACACACACACACACACACACACACACACACACACACACACACACACACACACACACACACACACACACACACGCACACACGCACACACGCATGTGCGCGCCCGCACACACACACTCACACGTGTGCACACACACACACACAGACACACACTCACACATGCACTCTCACACACACAGCTAGACTGCCATGAGCCCATGGAGGCAGCCAGTTCCATCAGCGGTGATGATTCACAGCAGCTCACGTTTTCACACCACTATTACAGCCAGAGGCAAGGCATTTGGGAAAGGCGGGGGGGGGGGGGGGTAAAGTACCTCCTCTTTGGTGAGGTGCTGCTCCCTCATCACATCCATGTACGTCCGGGCCGGCTGCTTGGGGTCCGGCGTTTTGCCCCCTGCGCGAGAGAGAGAGCACCAACAAGACACGGGACAGTCAGGCAAGCAGGACCCCCGCGAAACCCGGCGTCAGAATACACAGCAAGCAAGAGCACTCACAATACAGCCAGCTAGCCCTGACGCTATCCAACATCGCTCAACTCTCGCTGCCATTACACAGACTCTACTGCTCCATTCTCTCCTCTCTTACGGTAAAAATCACAGGGCAGCCCGTAGGGTGCAATTAGGAAAGGAAAAAAAAAAAAGAAACCAAACCAAAAAACAAAATCCACTTTTTAATGCATATCTGACATGGCTAAAGCTAACAGGCAAATTAGTGATAGGCAGAGGCTGATAAGGAGGTAAGGAGAGGGAATGGCCGTCACTGTCCAGGGGTCCTGGGCTGATTCTCTCCAGAATACGTACACTTTCAGTGCCAGGGTCCTTCTGCAGTCAGGCTTCAACCGGCAGAAAAGAAGCCTAGAAAATTATCTCATTGCCATTAGTAACACTTTGGAAAGGGTTGGAACTCACACACAAAGCATACCACCTGCTTTCTCTCAACTTACTCATCGGGGCATGGAATAAATCCTCCTTGAATTCAAACCACTGCTAGAAAGTAGTTGTTTTTTTTTATGTAAATGTCCAAATTTCTAACTATAAGAGCTAAACAGATGGGAGTCTTTAAAAATTGAAGTTTGCCTCTGATCAGGTGTTATATTGCTTAACTACGAGGGGACCAAATTTCAAAATATAACTAACAGACGGGAGTCTTTAAATTTAAAGCCTGTCTTAAAATGTCTCATTATAGGGGATCTCGCTAGGTGGGAACAGGGCTAAGTGCATGACCTCCTTCACAAAAAGCTACCATGTGGGAGGTGTATGATGGCTAAGCACCGGGACGTCTCGTCTGACACACTTTCGGGGATAAACAGAGTGGTCCTGTCTGACAGTAAAGGGGCCTTGGGTGCAGTGAAGTGGAATCAAATTTGGAATTTTGAACATTCATTTAACTTTGGGCTTAACATTTAAAATGCTGCACGCCAGGAACAGCAAAGTGCCACTTTATTATAAGGTTTCTGTGGCACTGTATATGGGGCGTAAGTAACATAACTTGGGTCATACGGCACAATGTCGACCGTCATGGAGGTCAGTAATAGAAATAAGTCCTGATCGGCATCTGATTTTTATAAAAACAGCTCTGATGTGAGACTCCAATTTCTCTAATTCTTGAAAAAAAGTGTATAAGTTTTATTTGTAAAATTAACTATGAGACAAAAAAAAGTTTGCAGGTTTGCAAATTACTACAAGAAAAAGTCAGTTCTTTTGCTGCACTGCTCCTTGAACTCTGAACCCAGGAGGGGGGGTGGGCGGAGTTTAGCTGTTGCTAAGGAGGTAACCAGAGGCCCCTGACCACGCCCTCTGCGCCTGGGCAGAGGGGCCCTGACAGAACACTGAAACGCACGCTTCAGACTGCGTTGACCATAACCTACACAGGACGAGCTGCTGCTCATAAGAGATCGCAGCCAGGACTGGCAAAGCAGTACTGCTGTAGGAGAGAAAATAAGGACAGTTAGTATGGGCCTGAGGAATCGTGGCACACAAGATTTGATATCATATATTTCCATTCTATGCGCACATAAAATGGAAATACATACTTGCACAACAATTTTGCCTGAAAAAAATAAAAAATAATAAAAATACAGGTGTGTAACCTTGGTTTCACTACATGCAGGCTTTATGTAGACCTAACCAGACTGAATGTGGCCTAGTTGCTTTGTTTATTCTGACTGACTGGTGAAAAACCTCACAGGATTGGGTGAACAGGGACTTGTGGGGGAGGGAGCTCCCGCAAGGGTATGACGGATATACCGAGTTTCCATGGTTACTCATAACAAGGCCTGAAAGGCAACCATGACGTAAACTGTGTGAGTAGAGAGTTAAGCTGTGCGCTCAAACACACTACGCTACCTGTACACCAGACTGCTTTCTCCTGAGCGGCTCGAACAACAGAATCAGGAGGCTATGCAAGTCACGCACAAACTGCATCTCCGTTCCTTCGTTCGAACACTGTCTCTGAAATCCTTGTCCTAATATCAAGTGCAGAGGGTACGGACACATGTGCTGTGCTGCAACACCGCCAACTCTGACCATAATCTAAGAGATGTGATGCATTTCAGAGGCCAGGCGAACACTAATGCACCCGCACAAAAGAAATCCGAGGGAACTAGTTCTCTTTTGAAAGCTGAAAAGCAGTATTGCAACACAAGTAAGGATGATCTTTGGGCAGTTAAAGGCTTTGAAGGCACTGCTTTCAGTGCATCTAAAATCACAGAGGTGTCTATCAATGAATGCGTGTCCTACTCGGGGGTAATCAGGTTTAGTCTGTCTTTCAGCACCCCCTGCTGACAGGCACCCTACATCACTGTCTCACACTGCACTATGACATCACAATGAAGACGTCTGTCCAGCCCACATCACTGTCTCACACTGTCCCGTGACATCACAATAAAGATCCCTGTCCAGGCCACATCACTGTCTCATGCTGTCCCGTGACATCACAATGAAGACACCTGTCCAGTCCACATAACTGTCTCACGCTGTCCTGTGACATCACAATAAAGATCCCTGTCCAGCTCACGGCACTGTCTCCTAGGCACTACACAAGCAGTAAAAGGAGTGCGTGTTACTTCTACTCCGTGTGTCTGTTTGCTACATAACAATGTCAGGGCCTGTTTCGACATCAAACTGCAGGTCACGGCGGAGCCAAAGTCATCACTGGATGCTGAACACCCCACCTCCTTTTAATATGCTATTCAGTGCGACTTATGCAACTGAGCTACGCAACAGCAGCTTAGACCGGGTGCCAGATTTCCCTCTAAAAAAAGGAGCTGAATAAAACAGGTCTGACGCACCCTCCCCCACCCACTCGTGTTGTGGACAGCAATCTGCCAAAATATCGCTGCTTGGCTCGGGTCCCCGACCGGGAATTCAGTGCATTATTCAGCGAGTCGGCCGACTAGCACGGCTCCTGAGCGCCACGCCTCAAAGGCAGCCGCCGGAGGACTGACTTCTTCCTCTGTGGTCCCGGATGGACCTGTGCCTCCGAGCACGGCGATTGGCCGAGGGTTAATTCCGAAAACCCCGCGGCGGGCCTCAGGCCCTCCCGAGTCCAGCAGGGTTCAGTACAGAGGGGTACAGCAGGAGGGAGAGCACTGCCACTCGCACAGACCGAAGCTGGGCTTCGTATCCATTACGTGCGACCGTGGAGCCAAAATGGCGACTACCGTCCGGAGACACGAACTTGGGCTTTACGGGTGGAAAATCATACATGTCTGATGCACACATGCTGAGAGCTGGTATGTTCCTGTGTTCTGATTTGTATGCACTGAGGACACCGGTGTGACTTCCTGCACTGCCTGCGCTAGATAACATGTCTCCCATAGCACCACCAACCCCTCTACAAAACTCCCTCCCCACCCATTCCATTCTCTACAAACCCCCCCCCACCCCCTACCCCCTACCCCCCCTCCCATTCCATTTTCCACATGTCTGGAGCCAACAGGGAGGAATTCACCACACTCCCCTACAATGACATAGTGCTCAAGGACATCCAAGAGACTTTGTGTGTGGGGAGAGTGTACATTGCTCAATTTATGGATGTCCCGCATTTGAATTCTGGGAAAGCCATCGTTTGAGACGAGCCAGGCTGACGTAGGATCAGCCATCGTGGGACACTGGGTGACTTGGGGGCCGAGAGCTTGACACGGTCGGCATATTTCTCACGACTCCTGGTACGTATGGGGAGGGGGGGGGGGGGGGGGGGGGGGGGTGAGGTGCTGCCAATTCCCCCCCTCAGTGGCCCGGATCGGGGACAAGCGCACTGGAAGGGTGGGTAAATTACTCCCCAAAGTTGACTGCAGAAACACGCTCAACACGCCACACAACCCACTGTGGTCTGAATGCCTTTAATACTTACAACCTCTAAACAGTTTTTAACCCTCCCCCCCCAGGAACACCAGAATAACTTTCCACGTGTCCCTTAACCCTTCGATACACACACGGCAGACTGCAACCCACGCTCTGTAGTATTATTACATCGAGTGTCGTCCTCTCAATAATCCAGCCAGTGGAAGCCAAACACTGAATTTTAGGAGCTGAATTGCATTAACTTTCAAGAGAAAATTGTTGGATATCTTTCAACTGTCTGAAAAGGCATCGAGCTGCTCTTGGGAAAAGTGAGCTGGAGAGGAATTTTCCATCACTGTATGGTAAATGGGAAACTTGCGTAACAGCCAAACCAAAAACAGCGATCTGCCGGACAGGACGAGCACGGGACGTTCTTGCGTGGGGTGCGAGCTGCGGGGTGGCGATCGAAGGGTTAAGTGCCGAAGGGGGGGGGCGGGACCAGTGGGGTACAGCCCCAGGTTGAAGGAGCAGGATGAAAGGAGAGGCAATGGGGAGAGGGGTGGGAGGAGAGGCGGGACGGGCGGCGGGGGTGGAATTTACCGTCTGCGAAAGGGTCAAGCCGCTCTGGAGAGATGATCAGGACGCGGCGCCGGCCTTTGTACTCATCCTCGCGGTCGGCGATCTTCTGCGGCCGGTGCTCGGCGAAGAGGTCGTACTGCGGGGGGGGGGGGGGGGGGGAGAACGGAGCGGTTAGGGAGCGATAAAGGGAGCAAAACGAGAGATCGCAATCGTCCGCAGGGCTGCTGGGTGGCTCATCTGTATGAACAGTCTCAAAAATCCCAAAAATAAATGCAAGCAGGCAAGGCGATGCACAAATGTGAACCAGCTGCATTTATTTGTGGATCACCTACATTTATTTATTTTTGAGACAATAATACCCCCATACAAGTGTGAAGAGTGTGACAGGGCATCCCAAATTGGGGAAAAAAGGCAGCGTATGGCGGGGGGGGGGGGGGGGGGGGGGGGGAATATATATTTGGGGAACTTAGTGTCAAATTTTCTTCTCTTAATGGAAAAACCAGTAGAGAAAGCCAAATGTCGTAAGTATTTAGGTGCTAAGCGCCAATGCAGTATGTTAGCGCCAGCTGGCAACTAACAAACCCGGAACTGGACTTCAGCAGCAGTGTCTAAATCAGCTTACTGGCCTACTATTGAGTACACTAGCTGTATGCAACTCGTATACTCAATAGTAGGCAAGTAAGCCGATTCAGACACGGCTAACGCCTCCACTTCCAACACAGCGGACAGATGAGAGACGGACTCGCAGGAGAGCCGGTGCAAGGCAGGAGGAGGAGGAGGAGGAGGAGGCATCGCTCACCTGCTCATCTGACTGCGGAACGGCGTTAAGCATCGCCACCGGACCATGATACCCCGCCTTCTTCTGCCCCAGCAGACTGGTGGAGGAGTCTTCCTCGTCGTCCTAGGAGAGAGAGAGAGGCCGAGTCTGGTCAAGCCCGGCACAGCCCGGCTCTCACAGCTCATACACGAGAAACAAACGCTGGGTGGGGGGGTGGGGGGGGCTTCACACAGGAAGCCAGCTCGGTCGGGTCTCCTTTCAGAAGCCCGTCTCAAGCCGACTCCAGCTGTGCTGAGCCACACAAGGGGGGAAAGGGAAAGAGGGGGGTCTTGGTAGGGGGTGGGGGAGCTTACATCCTCTTGCTCGTTCGCGGCGATGGAGATGACGTAGTCGGCGAAGCGGCTGTCGCTGCCGCCGTAGATCTCCTGGTCGTAGTAGCCGGTGGAATCCAGGCCCACGCCCTGCTCCCCTTCCTCCAGCAGGGTGGCCTTCATCCCCTGGATCTCCAGGATCTGAGCCTCGATGTCTGGAGCACAACACCGGGCAGGGAGCGAGGAAAAGGTCAAGGGGGACAGGTCACAAGAAATGGGGAGGGGGTAAAAATGCAGAGTGAATTTCTGTGAGATGTTTTGTAGAATTGCTCGACTATATCAATTTCACTCTTAGTATCGTTGTGTCAAATTTGGTTTGCAAACAATGTCATGTCTAGCTTAAGAACATAATTTTCATGAAACTGTTTGTGATTTAAGTATGGGGTACTCTGAATTAACTACTTGAATTCAATATTAAAGTAACGCAATATTCTTAAAATAACAACGGACTACGTTACATCTACTCCCATTCAAAATGGAACTTAACTAGTCAAATGTCAACACGGACCAATACCGTCGCCTAGATCTAGAAAACACAAATGGAACGTCCTGGTATAATATTACCCGGTAGCTAGTATAGTGAGCGTGTAACATTTGTTTTCCGCTAGCTTGCAAACAAACGTGAATGTTAACGGAAAGCCTAACGCTAATCAGCTGCAGATCCACTTAAACGGCTAGCAAAGTCATAAGCGAAGAGGCCGCGATTAGCTACCTAGCAAGGTATCTTGCTTATTAATGCTGAAAATCATAGTGACTCTTTTGTCGTATCCGAGTGTAAATGGATTCCACAAAACGAAAACGATGAGTACATCGCGAAACATTATTAATCTCCGTTAAACAAAGGCTAGCAACGTGGCAACGGCATCCATTTCGTGGCGTTTTGCAAGGTTCGCTAACTAGCCATTTCGTACGTCTACGTCTCAGAAATATAAAATGGTCAACTTATTTGTATATATAAGTATTTCTGTCGAAACGCAAGCTGTAACTTTGATTAACATTCTGTGTATTATATGAAACACTGCATTCAGACTTCTTTCCGCTTTACAATCCGAAACATCTTCATATCTTCACTAGTTAGCATTAGCTAGCTAAATGCGTTTGTTGCGACGCAGCTTGAGCCGCCATTATCTTTTCATGTCCTCGTTGAGATTGATTCACATATCGGTTACAGGAACACAGCAATTTTTCTCTTTGTAGAACAGCTGATCCATGTCACATTTAGTAGATATATTGTGGTATATGCCTATGTGTTACATAAAATCACATTAAACGCGCATTTCCAGTAATATCGTCTTACCTTCGTGTGTTTTGGCGATCTTCGCCATTTTCGTATCTGAGAAAGTCTGTCCCGGAAGACTGAACGGCTTCTATTTCCGTTATAGCGCGATTACAAATTGCGCACGCGCGGGGAATCGACTAGAAAAGACAAAAGATACTGTAATGCTTTTCGACATCCAGTATTATAGCCTACTCAATTACTAGAATTATTGACTACACGGCTCATGTGTCATGTTCGTTTTAAAGATATCAAGAGACTGACAGTTACTTGTCATGAGATCGGACTGATGAAATAACACCCTTACACATTTGTAGCAATTTCTATTGAGCTCCACTGAATATAATACATGGTCGATCAGAGTTGTTAAAATACGTTAACAGCAAAAGACTGTAGAGTGATGACAAAAGTTCTTCATCATACACAAATGTGTTTTCAGTGTTGACTTTCAATTGCATTCAAAAGTTTTTGCCTAATTTAATATGACTTTTCTGGTTTAATATTTGGAGACTGGCCTCTTAGGCTTTGCACTAAATCTGATACTATTTGTCTATTATACATTAAAATTTAACTGTTGGTGGTTGTGCCAGCTGTATGGAAATGTTCAAAATATTCAACACACAGGGAGCTTATTACTGAATACAGTGCCCCCCAAAAGTATGGTAGCAGGTAGAGTGAAATTAGTTATTTTTGCAATATACTTAAAGGCTTTTAGATTCGAGATCAAACGATGAATATGAGGTAAAAGTACATGCAATCAACTTTCATTACATAGTATTTCTATGCATATGTGTTTAACCATTTTACAGAAACAGCTATTTTTGTGTTGAATCCCCCAATTTTCAGCTGTGCAAAATTAAGTTAATGGATGAACTTAAAAGTAAATGAAAGCAATAAAGTCTACATAGCCCTTAAATTCAATAACTGCATCAATTCTATGACCCAGTCATGTCACTAAATATTTGGTATCTTATTTGGAAATGCCTTTCCAGGCCTTAATTGCTGCTTGCAGCTGATCTTTGTTTTGGGGGTTTTCTGTCGCCGGTCTCCTCTTCAGCAAGTGAAATGCATGCTCAGTTGGATTTAAATCTGGTGAATGACTTGGCCAGTCCAAAACATGACTCCACAAACACACTGCCCACACAACCAAAGCATTTCATTGATGAATGCTTTGGGTGTGTAGGCTGTGTGTTTGTGGTCATTGTCTTGCTGCGGGATGAAACTCTGGTCGACGAGGATGGAGGAATTTCTTTGTCCATTGCTAGACAAGTCTGTACACTTCCAAATTCATCCTACTGCTGCCATACTCAATTACATCATCAATAAAAAAGTGAACCTCTTCCAGAAGCAGCCACACATGCCTCAGCCACGGCACTACTAAATTTTACTTACTACTAAATAAAGATACAAGCTAGAAGAGTTCTGGAACAAAGTTTTATGGACATAGAAGACCAAAATAAACCTTCACCAAAGCCATGGAAAGTCAAAAGTGTGGACAAACAAAGAAACAGCCCATGACCCAATGCATGCCACCTCATCTGAGGCATAATGCCATTGTGTTGTCAAGGAGGTCTACAGATGTACCATTTTAAAAGCATTTTATCCAGAAACCTGTCGTGTGCTAACTGGGAAAATAATTTAGGGCCGCATCTACAAACAGGGATGCATGAGTGTGGCCCTAAATTTTTCAACTCAGAAAAAAATGTCAAGTGTTCGAGCCCTGCACATGATGCCTTTTGTTTTTAAATTGCCTGGGATTTCTACAGTATTATGTATGATTAAAATGTGATTAATTGTAAAAGTGTATATTTACATAAAATAAACTTATCGAGTTCTGCCCAAATAATTATCATTCAATAATGTCTAATAGAGTGTTTTCTTTGATTTTATATCATGTCATTGCATTTAATTAGTAATGTAAGGTTAACTGTAGTTTTTTAAAAAGTCAAACAGGACAGGAAAACTGCTTTTAAATGTGTATTTTCCGTCCATAAATTTAGCTCTAACCTTTACTGTGTACCATAGCTCGACCAAAGCAAGCGCAACTCAATCCCGCATCTCGTGACAGTCGTGCGCGCGCACCCGCAACACAATTAATGAGTACAACACCTCTGACGAACGCCTAGAATGGCCAATGAAACGTCAACGCGCACACGTACTGTCCAATAAAATCACAGAGGCCGTACCTACCAGAAGGGTGGGCTTTTGTGAGGCTAGTACTGCCAGCTGACACAGAGGTCTTCAAAGTGAAGATGGCGAGAGGTGCTCGTAGTTTGAGGATAGCGGTAGCCGAGTGCATCAACCAGTTACCAACTACAGTTTGCCGGGGGGCACCTCGAAGGAATGGTGTGAGGTAACTTGTTTGGGGGGTAATATTTTCATGGGTTTATCGAGGCTTACCCAGCTAGCAAGAACTAATTTTAGATAGCATACCGTTCCGGTGCTACCATGGTTAGCGATCTGGCTAACATTAGCTAACTAGTTTCATTTTTATTGTGTGATTTTGTCCACTTCCTTCTGGGTTATTTTTCGCGAAATGTCTAGGTAGCTAGCATATTGTCCGAAATGAACTCTTTTTAAATGGCTAATTGCTAGCTAATTGTGTGTTATTTTACAATCTGTCTTGACAGCAGTAGACGGGAGTTAGCTCCCCGCTAGGCTTAACGTTTAGTTTCTTGCTCTTGTTCCTGGCTAACGTTGGCTGGAAACCTTGCCAGTTCAGTTTCTGTGCTTCTGAGTCTTGGCGAGCTGTCACTACCTCGGGCTTCGCCTATATTCGTTTGCAGGTTAGCTAGCCTCACAAGTTAGCTCTGCACAGTTCTTACCCGGCACTTTGGCCAACTTAACGGACATTAATCGTTACAGTTAAAAAAAAAAACACTCTTCCGTACAGTGTCCTTGACCTGGAGAACTTATCTCGCGTCAGGTTCGGTGATGTAGACCTGGCTAATTTTTCACTTTTCAACATGTTTGCACCCCCATTATGTCAGCTATATTCATATGGTTAACTGCTTGGACTTTCCTTCGTTTGCATAGCCTAGCAGTCCAATACCGTTGCTGGAAACAAGCTACGCTGTCATCAAGCGAAACCCCTTCCCCATTCTCACACTGCTCAATTGAATTTACAACAGCATGACGTCGGTGACGGCTGTGCAGCTTTATTAGAATGTACCGCGAAGCCAACAGTCTTATCATAGGCCGCTATTGATAGCCTACTGGCCCCGTTCCGTCGACTAAATTATCTAGGGACTTCTTTAGACGTAGCCGTGACGTTCGTGCCTGCCCCTCTGACGTTAACCAGGGGGTGCTGCGAGACTGGGTGCTAGGACACCGTGTCCAAGGCGTGTGCACCTAACAGCCAGGTACGGAGGACTTGGCACCTGACCTAAAATCCACTGGTTTCTGGCAGGGTCTGGGCAGGTTGAACTTTTAAGCTTAGCCCACTGAAACAGGGTTTTTATTTAGCCACTGTGGTTCTTGAATGGAGCTGTGTGTGTCCATTCAGGTCACCTACTAGAAATTATGAATTATAGCTGTGCACACATGAAACGGGCTAGAACTTTCAGCCTGTCTGTTTGTTCTGTGTTTGTTATTTGGTTATTGTCCCTGGATAATTTCCAGTGCTATGTGTTTCTACCCAGCTTTAGTGCATGTAGTGTCACTTTGACATTGGGTGTGGGCTGAGAGAGTCAGAAGAGAGTGACTGAAATTTGCCTGAGGCTAAAGCTTCAGGTTCTCTGAATCATTCTCTCTATCTCTCTCTCTTTTTCTTTTTACCTCTCACATATTTTTCCTGTGTATCAGTCGATCTGTGTTATCACGTCACAATGGAAATGAGTCATCATGAGAGCGTGTGGACTAGTGCATGTTTTTCTGTGGAAAACGGTCCTGGATGTGAACTGAAAGTGTGATTTAGGCCTACCTGCTGCTACTTCACTCTACACCTGTCTCCTGATCACTCACAGTTCTCTGAGTATTCACAGAGAAATAGCTGGATATGCGGGTAGGACACTGCCGTTGTACCCATGAGCAAGGTAACCTGCATTGCTCCAGTATATATCCAGCTGTATAAATGGATGCAAAGTAAATGCTATCTAAACAGTTGTGTAAGTCGCTCTGGATAAGAGCGTCTGCTAAATGCCTGTAATGTAATGTACTGTATACTGTTCTGACAGGTACGTGTGGTTTGCCCACTTCTGTTATTTACCACTTCAATAGCGGTCCAATGGCTGTTATCACATGTTGATGTGGGCTCTGCGGTAGATAGCTGGCTTTGGCCTAGTTAGAATTTTCCCCTGTTTCTACATACACTCTTATTGCTTATATTATTACGGTTTCTGTCCTTGACCGATTTGACTGGACTGCAGGGCGGTCCTGTCTGTGGGCCTGGGAAAGCTGATTGACAGACAGTTGTCAGGTGGGAAGGTCCCTATAGTGACCATGCAGTCCAGCATTTACGTTACATTACATTACAGGCATTTAGCAGACGCTCTTATCCAGAGCGACTTACACAATTTTACATAGCATTTTACATAGCTGGTTAAGTACCTTGCTCAAGGGTACAACGGCAGTGTCCTACCCGGGAATCGAACCTGCGATCTTTCGGTTACAAGCCCAGTTCCTTACCTATTGTGCCACACTGCCGCCCTACATGCTCTGGGGCACGGGGCTCCCGCAGTGCTGTGTGTTTTATTTAAACTCTCCGCTCCTGCTGAGTTCACACCTGTGGGTTTGGGGTTTGACACGCGGGCATTATTACTCCCCCCGTGGATCAGACTAACACTCCTAGGGCCTGATTTACTGAGACCTTCATCACGTGCAGAACTTTTTGGCACACGCACACCCGGTAACATGACCATTGGTATTTGTTTTGCACCAGTCATTGGCCGTGTTACTCGTTTTGTGTGCGCTAAAGGTCTTACTAAATCTGGCCCCCGGTTTTTTTTTTTGGGTTGAGTTGAAGGTTCAGCGCTGGACGAGGCCCCCCCTGTTTGACGCGCCCTTTTCTCTCCTGGCACAGATACCTGTCCTCATGCGGGATCCTCATGACCCGGGGGCTCCCCTTACTCCGGGCGAGCCCCGGCCGCCCCCCCATCGCCCCCCCCGCCGCCCGCAGCTTCTTCAACCTGGCCGAGTCCTTCAACAAGAGGAAGGAGTACTCCGAGCGCCGCATCATCGGGTGAGCGCCGCACCGCCAAACCCCCAAAACCGCCGCCGCCGCCCCCTGCGCCGCGAGCCTGTCGCACCTGGTGGGCCGTCCCGCCCCCCCCCCCCCGCCCCACGCGGCTGGGCCTATATATAGCCTGTCCCTGGATTTGGGACGCGGCGCTCGAAGACCTTATGTAACGCTGGAGATGGAAAATCGTTATCAGCCTCAGTAAGCCTTTCCCAGGTTTGAGAAGTGCCTGGGCCCTTTCCAGGTCCCGGGTTCAGCTGAAGTTCAGCTTTTTACTCGCCTGCCCAAGCTGGAGTCTTGGTGGGTTTTTAAAAAAAAAGATTTTTTAAAAAGTCACACTAATGGACAAGTGAAATTTCAAAAAAAATTACAATTCCTCACTTTATACATTTCATTCTTATAATTTATTATTGCTTTTAACTCCAGTGACCATAATTTGGCCATTTCAGTGTGCTCCACAGTACAGTGCAAAGCAGGCTGGTTGTTTTCCCCCCTAAAGTAAGAATTAAGAATACAGATCACATATATGCAATTTAGCCATTTTTAATCTGTAATCCATGCTTAAAAAACAAAACAAAAAACAATTAAGGTAGGTAATAAATGCGTTAAATATCATTTATGGAATCTACTGAAGGTAATTATGCAAAATATGTAATTTCAAAGACTATAATCTATGTCCTGGTTTTGTCAAGACAAAAGGGTTTTACTTCTAATGTCCCTGGGCAAAAAGCAAACCTGCTAGGTATGAACAGATCAATTTTTCTTTGTCATGGCTCAACACTGTGTTATCATTGCAGAGGAGGGCTTTTTTTAAGTAAATGTCTTCCCGTATGTGTGATGGTCATTAACAACATCCACTGCACTGGACTTTTTAAATGAACTGAACTTGCTGCAAATGTCCCTCGTATAAAACACAGAGGGAGAGCTGGTAAGAATTTGGTAAGGAGCTTATTTGGCTTTCAGGCTGCGTTGGAGCGCAAGTACAGGCCGGATCGTTAACGTTGAGCCTCCTGCTCATGATAAGCTCCTCTGCTTCTGTGCCCTTGAGGAGATGCATGGGTAGAAGGCAGGTGACTGAGTATGTAAAACTGCCCCAGACGAGCGGTGAAGGTCGTGGGAAATTGTTCCAGGCCACGGTGAAGGTCAAAAGCTGCATGCCTGGCTACAGTGCTCCTGGTCGCAGCACAGAGTGCGCGCTGGCTAGTTAAAAAATTATTCAAATTCGGATGTTTGGGAAGAATGGATTTTGTGCAGCTTCAGGTTCAGACCTGGGTCAAATACGTATTTGTTTTGGATTCAAATACTTTTCTACGCTTTACTCATCTTGTCTAGTGTATTGGAACCAATTAAATACTCTCAAAAAAGTGCAAACCCCGCCTTCTGGTCATATTGGCAGGCTCGATTACACCAGGCAAGATCAGTAGAGCTCAGAAAAGTATTTGAAACAAAAACGAATACGTATTTGACCCAGGTCTGATAGGGTTATTCCAGTTACTGTGACATTTTAATAGACACATGGGTGAAAGGCCTTATGAAGGGGAGAAAAACACTTTAAAATCAGAAGAACTTGTTGTTATTCTGAGGGGCCATGGTGTGAAGCTGGGTATGTAGGCCACTGTGCCTTCTGTCAAACAACATGAGGGTCTCTGTTTTGGGGCTTGTGTGCTGTGTCACGTATTATATGCAGGAGATGTGTGACGTGGTGGGGGGGGGGTGTGTGTGTTGTCAGGTACTCCATGCAGGAGATGTATGACGTGGTGGCGGGGTGTGTGTCTCAGATGTGTGACGTGGTGGGGGGGTGTGTGTGTGTGTTGTCAGGTACTCCATGCAGGAGATGTATGACGTGGTGGGGGGGTGTGTGTGTGTGTTGTCAGGTACTCCATGCAGGAGATGTATGACGTGGTGGCGGGGGTGTGTGTTGTGTGTTGCAGGAGATGTATGACGTGGTGGGGGTCTGTGTGTTGTCAGGTACTCCATGCAGGAGATGTATGACGTGGTGGCGGGGGTGGAGGATTACTGCCAATTTGTGCCGTGGTGCAAACGCTCCGAAGTGGTCTTCCGCCGGACGGGGTTCTGCAAGGCCAAGCTGGAGGTGGGCTTCCCCCCCGTGATGGAGCGGTACACCTCGCTGGTCTCCACAGTGCGCCCCCACATGGTCAAGGTAGGGCACTGCGCTTTTCGTTGTTGAACTGATCTTGCTGTTGGTACTGTAACGTGCTCTAGTGGCATGACCTGCCTTAGTGGTTGTGCTGGTTTGGTCTTGTAAACCACCTGATATGTGCAAATGCCATGTGCTGTCATTCATTTGCTGATTTTTTTTTTTAAACTGGACAAAGCACTGAACAGCAACTCTTTATTGGTTCAGGTCAAAGCAGCATTGTTTGTAAATGGCTCAGTCTGCCTTCAGCTGGCTGCAACCGCTTCATACCGGAATGTACCGACCAGTTGTTTGATGTGGAGTGACCTGCCTCACCTCAGTGCTGACCAATAGGAAGTTAGCGCTGTATTCTGACTCCTCCCCCTCCACGCCCGTCCCTCCCCAGGCCGCCTGTTCAGATGGCAAGCTGTTTAACCACCTGGAGACGGTGTGGCGTTTCAGCCCTGGGCTGCCTGGCTATCCCCGCACCTGCACCCTGGATTTTGCTGTGAGTACCTGAGTTTTTTTTTTTTTTAACTCTCTAATCATGCCTGACATGGCAGTAAATGACCAACCCTCAGAGGCCGTGGGAAATGTTTCCGGGGAGAGGAAAATCACTGTGATACGAAGGGTGTTTATAAAACAGCCAATCAGCACCAAGGTCGTACAGCTTCTATGTGATCACGTGATTTGTTTTTTTTTTTAAATCACACAGAAGCTGTGTGGCCATGGTGGCAGTTATTCTTATTGTGCTTAAACGTGATTGGATATCACACAGCCCTACCTGGGGCACTGTGTTCTGGAGCACAGCTGTGATCGTCTCTCTCTCTCTCTCTCTCTCTCGCTTGCTCAGAGGCCGAGCTCAGGTCACGCGAAGGTCACATTCCGTGCGCCAGGTCACTGCAGTTAAACGCACGTTGAATTTTGATTGGTCCTGCCCCTCTGGGTCCGCCCAGATACAGCTACAAACGCAAACCACCCATTAACCCCTCGTGACCTGACTGCAGGGCCAGAGCAGTTTGCTTGATTTTAATACTGTTGAATTTATTAATGCTACTTAATGTTCTGTACATATTGGAAAAATACAGGTTTGACAAGAACATAAATTAGCAAAAAAAAAAAAAAAACAGAGGGTTGTTCTAGGGTTGTGTTCTTCAGCATGTGAGAGAAATTTCTCAAATTTCTTTAGATTCACACGGCGCTTTGCTGGAACTGACGTTAAAATTCCCGCCCCCCCCCCCCCCCCCCCCCCCCCCCCCCCCCCCCCCCCCCCCAGATCTCCTTCGAGTTCCGCTCGCTGCTGCACTCCCAGCTGGCCGCGGTCTTCTTCGACGAGGTGGTGAAGCAGATGGTGTCGGCGTTCGAGCGGCGGGCCGGCAAGATCTACGGGGCCGAGACCCGCATCCCGCAGGAGCTCATGTTCCACGAGATCCACCAAACGTAGCGCCGCCCGCGCCGCGCCCACGCCGCGCCCGGGAGAACAGGGAACAGGGAGGGGCGGGAGGGGGCGGGACTGAGGCCTCACGTGACTGACCGCCATTGTGCCTTTTTTTTTTTTTTTTACAACCTGACCGTTTCGTTTTTAAAAATTCCCAGCGTCCACCTGCTCCGAGCTCAGTGAGCTCAGTTTGCCCCGCCTTCCACTGCCCCGGCCCTGCCCCCGCGCCCCAAAACCCCTCCTCCTCCTCTTCTGTCACTCTTCAGCACGGCTCCCCCTGCTGGTGTAGACGAGAAGTGCACCGTCGCTGCTGTTCCTCCAGTGGCTGAGGTCAGCGGTGCTGCACACGGGAAACTAAATCCATTTAAGGGCTAAAATGCTAATCAGTTCAGAGGGTTAAATGACTGCGCCGTGCCTGGGCAGTGCCTCTCGTGTCCCTGGGGTACCGGGCGTGATTTCGGGTGCCTTGGTTACTAAGATTCGGACGCATCGTGTTCAGGCCATCTCCCCACAGCGCTGTGCATCGATTGTGGCAGCGTCGCGGAAACGTGTGACTGAACCCCAGGGCAGCGAGCGGCGGGCGAGTGTGGTGCACTCGCAGCAGGAGAGAGAGTTTCCGTCTGAGCGCAGTGCGTACAGTCAGCGGACGCGCGGACCGAGTTTCCGCCAAAAATAACCCGACTGTAAGTGCAGAAAACGCGCTCTGCGGCGGCCCTGCGGGGTGCAGCTGCGCCAGGGAAGGGAGTTTGAGTGACAGGCGACGCGTTCTAATTTAGGATGGCCTTCCTGGCATCCCGGCCTTCCCCGTCAGCTGAAGAGGGTTTGAACGAGCGCTAGAGTTTCCTCTTAATGAGCGCTCCAGAGCCAGGCCGCTCGCACGCTCACCCTCGCACACTCGCCCTCGGATGCTCGCACGCTCACCCTCGCACACTCGCCCTCGCACGCTCACCTTCGCACACACATCCTCGGACGCTCACACGCTCACCCTCGCACACTCGCCCTCGGACACTCACACTCACCCTCGAACGCTCACCCTCGCACACTCACCCTCACACACTCGCCCTCGCACACTCGCCCTCGGACACACCCTGCACACTCACCCTCGCACGCTCGCCCTCACACACTCACCCTCGGACACTCACCCTGCACACTCACCCTCGCACGCTCGCCCTCACACACTCACCCTCGGACGCTCACCCTCGCACACTCACCCTCGCACGCCACGTGTGCCATATTATATCCCGTTTGGTTGAGACCCACTCCTGCATAACTGGAGCCTGTCCCACCGCTAGTTTGGGCGCAAACCCGCTGGAACAAGACCCGTTTTAAGTTGCTGTAGCTGCGTGTCAGGTTGGTTGTACAGATGAAAGCTTTACCATCACAGGGCCTCGAATCTCCTTCCATACCCACTGCCTCTCCCCTTCTCATAGTTTATATTTTTTAATCTCCATGTATACGCATATTATCACTCATATTTATTTAGATTTATTTGACAGCCACATGTGCACATCCCTTATGTTAAGACCTCAGATGAAGGTGCACTTCGTTGCCAAATGTATTTTTCCTTCTTTCCTTTTTATTTTCCAGTGCAAATGAACTTGTTTTAACGAGTGTTAGTGTTAAAAAAAAGGGTGTTTATGTATTCAGGCTGCATGGTTAATAAAATATTTTTATACAAAGGTGCCCGTGTCCGTTTTGTTCGTCTGTGAACCTTTGAACTTCTGGTTTAGACTGGTTCTGTCTCACATGATGCCGTTTACTATTTGTGGACTGCACGAGGGTCGCAATAATAGCCATTTTAATTTACGAGCCAAAGTGCCTGTGTGGTTGTTTATACTGACCCCTAGCGGACAAATGGTACAGCACATGTAATTGAACCAGTTACTGCACTTCTACAGTGCTTTGGATTTTAATGGTGATGTTAGATTGGCATACAGTGGATAAATGGGGTTTTTATATCCTGTGGGAAGAAAGTAGGAGTACTTGCATCTAATTATTCAAACTTTACCTGTGAGGGCACGTGTTGGTTAATACAAAGCTTTCCATGCCATTGTTGCAGTACTAAGCTATTTTCGTCCAAGTGATCAAAAAAACTTCAATTTTTAACGTTACTATTTGATAGGAGGGACACAAAGAACTTGTAGATCTGGATGTGGGTATGCCATAAACCTTTGGTAACCACACCAGATATTAAGAGTCAGCTGGTAAAATGTACATTATACTGAAATACTGAACGTGCCAGTAAATTAAAGATAGTCTATCGTTTTAAAGTTCCCTCTTGGAAAATCACTTTGGAGATAAAAGCCTGAGAAACAAAATGATGGACACTACTTAAAGGCAAGCTGAACACCAGACCATCTGACAGGTAAAGCGTCAATAGTGAAATCAAGAGATGCATACTTAAGACGTTTTAAGGAACAGTCAGCCGGAACGCAGTCGCCCCCGACCCAAGAACTAACAGGTCAAGATTCTGAAACAATACGCCGACTCTTCAGAGCATTTTATTTTTATTAAATACATTTTACAGCTCTTACACTACACTATAAAACAAAGGTTAACGTTGAATCGGCACTGCCATGTCTTAGCGAAGGACGATGCATTGTGCAAACACACGCCACCACCGTTAGATGTTCCGTTGAGTAGCCTCCCCATGCACAGTCATTTTTTGCCACTGGTCAGGCAGAAGCAAACACTTGTATGCAAAAAAACAAACATGTACGCTATAGTTATGCGATAAATATCAGGCACGATATAGTGCTGAGCATCCAGTGGTGGGTTTCACAGAGCTAGAGTGGAGATTACTAATCTTTCAAACCACTGTGCAAGAGGATGCTCACCACTCAAACGCCCCACCCCATGTCCCTCCATCTCCAAAGACTGACGGTTCAAGCTGTTACCGTCAGTATATAAACTTGCATTTTTCTCTCCATTTCAGTACAGGCTGCATTTCTGCATTGGATAGACTGCATTTATATAGCGCTTTTATCCGAAGCGCTTTACAATTGATGCCTCTCATTCACCCATTCACACACACACACACCCACGGTGAATGGTTGCCATGCAAGGTTCCAATCAGCTCGTTGGGAGCAATTAGGGATTAGGTGTCTTGCTCAGGGACACTTCGACATGCCCAGGGCGGGGGATCAAACCGAACCGGCAACCCTCCGACTGCCAGACAACCGCTCTTACCTCCTGAGCTACGTCGCCCTGCATTGGGAACAGAAAACTAAGAAAAGGGCACACACACATCCACACACACACACACCCTCCCCAGCAGCTGGTACAGAATCCAGATCGCCCAACTCCAATTGTTATTTGCAGCCCTGGAGGCCCTAGTCACACAGGAACGAGAGGCCGTTATTCAGCCGGGATTAACGGTCTCATCAGCGAGCACCAGCGCCCCCTGCTGGTCGATCGGGCATTCGCATCTCCCCTTGGAGATGCGAATCTTCCGACCTTTAAACTGCAGCGCGATTAGCGGCAGCCGACATCACGTGCGTGAAAGTAGCGCGCGTGCCTTTCTGAGCTCTCCCGGACGGAAGCTGGTGGCAATGAGCGTCGTCTTAATAAAAAAATAATACGATTAAGAAAAGGGGAACGAAGCACAAAAAAGCACAAACGTTAAACCCACACGCTTTCTGAGACCATCATTCAAGAGAATGATTTGCAGACCACCACATTTATTCAATTTGAAATGGCAAGTTTAGTTACACTGCGGGACAGTTAACATACTAGGGTAACCACCGTTCTTCTCCCGGTGCAGTTACCATTGCTAATTTGGTGAGCCACGAAAGAGCTAAAATGACAGACGTTAGTCCATGCAGCTGTGCACTTCTAGACGAAGACATCCATCAAATCCAGTGAACTGCCCTCCCTAGTGCCTTTGTACAAACAGGAAAAAAATGCCATTTAACAGCAGTAAACGAGGCACTTACCATCTAGGCGAATTTCAAAATGAAGCGGTAACCCAAACTAATCTTTTCATACGGAACATCTGATGCTGACAAAGACAAATCCCAGGTTTTCGGACACAATCATGACCATGCCAAAGGACAAACAATTAAAGATATTTTAATAGATTCTCAGCCGGATACGGTAATTACCGGACAAAAAAGTACTTCGGACAGCAATGGGCAATACAAAAAAAAAACAAAAAAAAAAACATAATATACATGTATAAAAAAATGAACAATGATCAAGAGATTAATTATCTTTTCTGACAGAAGTGCCCGGGACCTGGAATGAAGTTTGGCTGCAATGACAACGCTCCACTGATCTGTCGATCCTTCTGGCCTTCCAGGCTCTACCCCAAAAATCCTGAAAAAGGGTCTGATGGAGCCAAAAAGGGGAACACACACTGCATTTTAGTGTTCTGATAAACGATGGCAACACTTTCAAAACTCACCAGAACATCAAATTCCATCCATAAAAATAAAGAAACCAGTGGTAAAATCAGCACGTGTGCATTTTCATCGATGCTTGAGGGACAGACAGCGCTTATGAAGATTAATTTGCGATCACAGTCCGAGCAAACCGCGTACCACGTTCACGTATTCGTGTGAGATGATGGGGGGGTGGGGGTGGAGCTGGGGGTGGGGCACAGGTGAGCCTGGTTCACAGTCTTCAGGTGTTTTTTTTGAAAAAGGGGGTACAGGGCCAAGGCGGAGGTGGGGTTGTTTGCGTTTCCACTTCTTCAACGAACTTGGTATCGTAGTCCAGCAGGTCGGAAGGGGGAGGGGCCATTCCATTCGGCCCCGCCTGACCCCGCCCCCTGCATTAAGTCTGGCAGAGGAGGGTTCCGGGAGGGGCGGGGTTTTAGAACATGCCGCCGCCCATGCCGCCCATGCCTCCCATCCCCCCCATGCCTCCTGGCATGGCCGCTTCCTTCTCGTCCTTGGGGATCTCCGTGACGACAGCCTCCGCGGTGGCCAGCAGGGAAGCGACGCCGGCGGCGTCCATCAGCGCCGTCCTCACGACCTGCAGGGGGAGCCAGAGAGCCTCAACCGCTGCACTCTACTGACGTCGTAACATAACATAACATAACAATGACGAGAACAGGCCACTCAGCCCAATGATCCGTCCTGTACGTTTTCATTCCAACTAACAAAACACACCTCATTCAACAGCAAGAGATCTTGTCGAGCTGCTAATTAGCAGAATCAGGTGTGCCTATTTAGGTTTGAAATGAAAACCAAGAGGATGACAGATCTCTAGGAACAGGGCTGGCTACCACTGCTATGAGAGGTTAAGCCTCAAAGGCTGCTCGTGTCCCGAACCCTGATCAGAGATCAGTGTGGCTGCTCGTGTACAGAACCCTGATCAGTGATGAGCCTCTCTCAGCGGTACCAGGATGTGTCTGGGCTCGGGTACGGGTCGTACCTTGGTGGGGTCGATGATGCCCTTGGCCACCATGTCCACGTACTCCCCCTGCATGGCGTCGTAGCCCAAGTCGACCCCGCCCTGCAGGATCTTCTCCACCACCAGCGAGCCCTCCACCCCCGCGTTCTTGGCGATGGTCATGGCCGGGATGCGCAGGGCGCGGCGGATGATGTCGATGCCTGCGGAGGACGGCAGGGGAGGAGGGACAAAAATATCAGGAACCGCGACCCAGCTCAAGAGCTTACTCATTCATACGAGGTCAATAAAGATGACAAGGATTTTTTGACAGAGAGAGGATGAGTTTTGCTGATGCTAAAACAATGCTTTCTATAACAGCACTGATGCCTAAACAGATATTAAAGATTTAAGTCTTTGCCTTAAGACTTAAGGCAAAGAAATTGAACAATTTCATTGTTTTACTTAATTGTTTAAATTATACTTTATACTCATACTTTATACCGTTACCCTTCGGTATTTTGACATTGCTTAACGTTCGTTAGCTAGCTTGCTAATGGTACCGGCTGTCACCAAGTCGACAGAGCCAGCGTCACATTAACTGGTGTGTCGGGAGGTGGAAAACAGTACATATTTCAACTGGAAGGCTCAGGCGTTGTATTTGTGGCACCAGAAAGAGGCACCAAAATCTGCAGTAGGGCCAGTAGATACCGGTTATACGGGCCCTGGTGCCGTATCGGTACCGGGTTCGGGTGATCCAGCCCCGTCGGTTACGCACCGGTCTTCTGGTCGGAGTTGGCGGGCGAGATGGTGTCCAGGGCCGGGATGCAGCGCAGGAGGGCGCAGCCGCCGCCGGGCACGATGCCCTCCTCCACGGCGGCCCGCGTGGCGTTCAGGGCGTCCGTCACCCGGTCCTTCTTCTCGTTCACCTCCACGTCGCTCGTGCCCCCGACCTGCCGGACGAACAGAGACTCGCCCGTCAGCCGAACCGCGATAAAAACGAGCATCGCGTAAACGCTGCTCGCTGTTACACAGCGTTGTGCAGGTTCACACGCTTACATTCTCCTGCACTACACCCAAGACTGCCAGCATCTGACAAAATTCAAACATGGACACTCAAAATACAGTGAGAAGTTCCTCATTCATGTACCAGTGATGATTTAAACGTGTACAGCTGATGTCTGCAGGCCCAATTCATTTCTCCATTCTGTCTTAATGAAGGTATGTATGCTGCACAGAAAACTGGAACATTGGAGCAAATGAGTCTTGAGTCTTTTCTACAACTCCGACCTCCACAGCTAATCAAATCCCTGATTTTAAAAACAGCCAATCGAATCCAGCCACCTTAGCTCCTCTGAACCCTCACCCCTAATCCCTGACTTTACCAGCCAATCAAATCCAACCTCATAAGCTGCCTGAACCTTCACCCCTGATCCCTGACCTTAACAGCCAATCAGATCCAGCCTCATCAACTCCCCTGAACCCTGAACCTTGACCCCTGACCTTAAGCACGGCCACCCCGTCGGACAGCTTGGCCAGCCGCTCGTTGAGCTTCTCCTTCTCGTAGTCGCTGGTGGTGGTCTCCAGCTGCTCGGCGATCTCGGCCACGCGCTTCTCGATGGCGGCGGCGTCGCCACGCCCCTTCAGCAGCATGGTGTCGTCCTTGGTTACCGACACCTCGCCCACCTTCCCGAAATCGTGCGCCTGGATGTCCTCCAGAGCCAGGCCCGTCGCGTCGTCACCAAACACCTGGGGGGGGGGGGGGGGGGGATCAGCTCGTTAGCCCAGTGCGAGCTGGGAAACTATCCTCATGTCACCTCACATGACCATTACAATTCATGTGACCTCGTCTGAACCAATCAAACGGTGCTTTCCTGGGAAACCCAAGAGCACATGACAGGTCCAGCCATTAAAAGATAAGCCGGGCCCTCACTCCGCATTACTCGGGTGAGAAGGAGATTGTGTTGGTGAACACAAGCAGGTCACAGTCCATCAGGGATACAACATTCTGCAGTTCAGCCACTTGAGTGTCACGCAGCACACTTAAAGCAGCTGGGAAATATTTTTCCACCACTAGGGCCGGGCAATATATCAATATTATATCGATATCGTTATATGAGACTGCATATCGTCTGGGATTTTGTATATCGTAATATCGTGATATGGCATAGGTGTTGTCTTTTCCTGGTTTTAAAGGCAGCATTACAGTAAAGTCATGTAATTTTCTGAACTTATCTGACTGTTCTAGCTGTTCTATTATTTGCCTTTACCCACTTAGTAATTACATAGGCGTTACTGATGATTATTTATCAAAAATCTCATTGTGTAATTTTGTGGAAGTACCAATAGTCATCTCCACAATATCGATATCGAGGTATTTGGTCAAAAATATTGTGATATTTGATTTTGTCCATGTCGCCCAGCCCTATCCACCACCCAATAATTAGTCTTATTCACCATTTTCCAGTAAAATGTCCTTCATCTCAGCATGTTCCCATCAATAGCCATTTTACACTGATGTGCATTAACAGGTTTTTTTTTAAACCAGGTTACCAGGTGCAATTATCCAGCTAACTCAGTAACCCTGGAATATGATACAGGTGAAACCGGGTCCTGGAATGAGTGCCAAACTGGGGTGATGTATAGCTTTACTCACAGTGCCCCCGGTGGCGATGGCCATGTCCTGCAGCTGGTTTTTTCTGTTGTCTCCAAACCCTGGGGCCTTCACTGCTACAACCTGGAGCCCCACCTTCAGTCTGGAGACAGAGCACAAGTTAGGGTGCGCACACACGCCCACACACATACATATACACACACGACACCACTGCAATTCCACTTCCAAATATAGCAACCTTATTTTCAGTCCTGATACACAAATAGCCAGCACTTCCTACAGCACTGGTAATATAATTATATTCAGCCACCCTGAAGGTTTTTCCATCACTGAGAGTACCAGGCAGGACGATGCATGGACGGACCAGGAGGTCGATTTTTCCCATCAGAGAGAGAAGCGGACAGGTCGATGGGGGGGTGGTTTGGGGGGGGGGGGTGCAGACCTGTTGAGGACCAGGGTGCTGAGGGCTTCCCCGTCCACGTCCTCCGCCACGATGACCAGCGGCTTGCGGTGCTGGTTGGCGATCTCCAGCGCGGGGACGATGCTCTGCACGCTGGAGATCTTCTTCTCGCTCAGGAGCAGGTAGGCGTCCTGGAACTCGCACTTCTGACCTGCCGTCGGGGAGAGGAGCAAGAGGTCAGGGGGTCACAGAGGGTCAGGGGTCGGCGAGGGTGAAAGGAGGAGCCTAAGGCAAGGCCTCACCTTTGGCGGTGTTGATGAAATAGGGGGAGATGTAGCCCCGGTCGAACTTCAGCCCCTCGATGATCTCCAGCTCATCGTGCAGAGTTTTGCCATCCTAGAATCAGACCGGGCAGTGGTCACCATTCATGAGCTCAGAAA
The DNA here is from genome assembly GCF_013347855.1 of Anguilla anguilla. NCBI lineage: Eukaryota > Metazoa > Chordata > Actinopteri > Anguilliformes > Anguillidae > Anguilla > Anguilla anguilla. The sequence goes on along the minus strand of NC_049203.1, from coordinate 68,769,605 downwards.
ACATTTAAACTCCTATTCCAAGCTAGTTCTCTACTGCCATAACACAAAGTGTCAGTCATTAATGAGATTTATTTCCTTAAGCAGTGAGCAATGCAGAATTATACAAATGAGCAGCTGAGGGAATAGACACTGCAGCCACTGTGAGGCCGACTACACCCAGCCTATAGGAACCATTCCAATCACTTGTTCTACACATTCCTCGTCTCCTCTGTCCTCTCCTGACCCAGAAAGCGAGCCAGGACTGCCATCTTTGAGGATATTCCAACCCGTTAAATACTCTTTGCAGGAGCTAGGAGGCTCCTGAAGGACGCCTGAGCAAAAAAACATGTGACTGCGTCATTTGAGGGAGTATTTTTTTCCCCCCCAGAACATGTGACATATATATGATTGACATCAACAGCCTTGAATCATCCTTTGGGCGGAGCTAAGGAAGCGAGGAAAGGATGCGAGGAGATAAAACAGGTGATAGGAATGAGCCCAGTGATCACCCCCCTTCCCATGAGCCACTCTGGGACCGACTCCCGCCAGCCAATCGGAGCCCACCTTCACAGTGATGACCCCCTTCCGGCCCACTTTCTTCATGGCGTCGGAGATGATGGTGCCGATCTCGCTGTCTCCGTTGGCGGAGATGGTGGCCACCTGGCAGGAAGCAACAGAAAAGGAGACAAACTTTCAGTCCCAGTCCTGCACAAACCAGAGCCGTACCTTCACAGGTAAGAGACTAGGCCTGAAGATGAATGTCCAAACAAACGCTCAAAATTTTCAGCTGGGAGAAAATTAAAATTTTCCACAAGTCTTTCAATGTTTTTTTTTAAGAAAATGGAGAATGGAGTGTTTTCAGTTTTAAAATAATGTAATGTAAAATACTCATGACATAAGAGTTTCTACTCAACACAATAGAACTTGTATTGAGCAACAATACTTGATATCACCATGGATGACCAAGATAAACACAGTGAGGGTAACAGACACCTGACCCCCAGGGCCCCTCCCCTTGCCTGTGCGATCTCCTCCGGCGTGGTGACGGGCTTGGACAGCCTCTTCAGCTCGCCGATGACCGTCTCCACCGCCATCATCACGCCGCGGCGGATCTCCACGGGGTTGGCGCCCTTGCTGATGGAGTCGAAGCCCTCCTTGGCGATGGCGCGCGCCAGCACGGTGGCGGTGGTGGTGCCGTCGCCCGCCTCCTCGTTGGTGTTGTTGGCCACGTCCTGCACCAGCCTGGCCCCGATGTTCTTGTACCTGTCCTTCAGTTCGATGCTCTTGGCCACCGTCACGCCGTCTTTGGTCACCTTGGGGCTGCCCCAGCTCTGCTCGATGATGACCGTGCGACCCTGTGGGGGTGGGGGTGGGGGGGGGGCAACGGACATTTAGATTTACGCAGAAACAAATACCTAAAACTGACGTGATGGACAAATCTACAGAAGGTAATGTGAAAGAATATGCTCCATAAATTTTTTTTATTTTTTATTTTACAAATAAAATATACTACGGCTTCCAGAAAGGAGCCCTCACTCTGTTCAAAATCAAATGGATCCCCTCCTTCTCAATGGTTTCCAAAACTTGACCTGACAGAGCTTTGCTTCACAACTCAGGGAGGGGATGAGCGAATGGTTTCTAGTACCCAAAGCATCCCTTTTTTGGCTGGAAGAATTAATATTGTTCACAGGTGTACATTCAACCGACAGTAAAACCTACCAATAATGTCTTAAAACATTACAAGGTTCTCATTGGTTGGTTTCGCCTCTAACACCCCTTTCCCCGCCCCCAGTACCTTGGGTCCCATGGTAACCGCCACAGCATCAGCCAGCAGGTCCACCCCCTGGAGCATGAGAGCTCGGGCGTCGGCGCCGAACTTGACGTCCTTGGCGTAGCTGCGGGTGAGGTGGGGGGCCAGGGCTCGGCACACGGGCCGGATCTGTTTCATCACAGCAGGTAAACGCAGCATTGCTGGGGGGGGGGGGGGGGGGGAAGAAGGGAGAGTGCCACATTTAAACCTCAGTGTTCCTTAGCAACCATCCATTCATCCACAATATCAGCTCAATTTGATTTATTTTTTTGGCTTTTATACTGACATGGTCCATGATATTATTATTACAAGTAATTCGACAAGAATGGCCGACCACATTGTCACTTCAAACTGACACGCGCAGGGGCACAATTCTGGGGACGTTATTATGAGCTGTGTGCCGTTAAGTGAAAATCCGATTGTTACACCGATTCTGTTCCATCAAACCCTGAAGTTAGGACTTTGATCAAACGCCGAATTTTTAACCACATTCTAGAATGAGGTTGCAACTGAATACTGACATCAGGTGCGGACAGGGAACTAGTATCAAGTGTCAAACCAACAAACATTGGTGCTACAGGGAACTTTCACCCTGGTGTCGTTTTGAAACACTCCCTCCCCACCAAAAACCACCGCACAGTCTTCAAAATGAATGTTTTAAAATTAAAAAATTAAACCGCGCCACCATGTCAGCCTGTTCACCAACGTGATGGATCGTGTGCATGTGTTTATGAAATTGGAAATAATCTTTTCGTCAATCCAGTGAGCACACAGCGATACATTTTAATAGAAACTGGACGGTTACTTATTCGCACAAACCCACGCGTATACACGGCCATGTCTCACAAGGTCACTCAAAAACCTCACTGTTAGCTTCTTAGTTACAAAACTGCATTGTCCTTGTACATTTTCTAAGGTCACTAACTTCACATTTATACAACAATACAGGTTAGTCGATGTATTTACTGAATTCCAATATGAAGATTTAGTTCGCTTTTAATTAAGGCGTTTTATTCTGCTTGAACAGTAACTCAAATGAATGACACTGCGTGTGATAATTAGCTATAAAAGTGCCCGTGCACACGCTTTTACTTACCTATTCACGAACTAAAAGGGGATAAGACCAAATCTCACACTGAAAAAACGAACATGTGCAACAAGATTTCTAACGACAGATTCCTTCATTATGAAAGCGTGTGCGCCAAGCTCTTCCGGATCATGCCCACGTGCAAACCCGGTCCTAGTACGTCATTACACAAGGTCAAAATCGTGAGGCGAATTGAGCATGCACGGAAACTACTAGAAAGAGAGTCAGTGACACTGAAGAGAAGAGATCTTCATTACAAAATATTGTACCTTGGCAATCGTCACCCAATTATCCCCTAAATCGTCGACCGAAAGCTACATCAATGAAATATCTGGCTCAATAACGGCAAGAGTTCTTCTATAAGAATTATTAAAATGCACCAATGTCTAGCTGTATCAACTGAACTGTACCTAGTAATACTAAAAAGCATGGCGCAAGCACGTTACCGTAACCGTACCTTACCTTACCTAGTTAGATAATGGGACTTGCTAGTCGAGTAGATGCTTTTAGCAGCGGATTCTAAATAGCTAACTTTACATGGTTAACTACAGGTATCCTATAAGTAAATAACGAAGCAGATTTTCATTGATATTGTACCCTAACATTAATGTATCCCTCAAGCCATAATATGCGCACTTGCAAGTAATTTTGGTTAAATGGTGGGCATCCCAAATAATTTAGCCAATTCTTAGCTGACTGTATCTCAGGGATCCCTCCAGAAAATCTTAACTTCCAACAGTAACCGTTAGCTAAATCACAACTGCTCTAAAGCGGGAAGTTAACCAACATATATAGACGCTGAAGGGCCAAGCTTCACAGAACTCAGTGAAGCGTTTCCCCCCAGAGTAAAGGCCATGAATAAACACCATGCTGTTAACGTTAGCTTATGAGACCTTGCGCTGGGTAAATGAATAGCCGGCTGTATACTCAAATTCAAGTCAATGAAACAACGTTAAAGCTTTTCGTCATTAGCTGTTATGTAACCCCACTTTAGATTACGTACCTATCCAGTCACTTTTTTAAACCACACTTAACAATTCAATATCGCTAACCCGGTCAAAATGTTATAAAGTACCGTAAGAATACAAGTCATTGCCAGCTAAGTTAGCTAGCTACAGGTCGCTAGATACTAACGTCACCCATGCCACAACAAGCATGTCAAACGTTACCATGATCATTAGTTCACTCAGAAATAACGTCGTTACTGACACTGCCTGGCGAGGTTAGAAAATCCGGAGAAGGCACGAAAACCTTCACACTTGCTGCACTAAATCAAACTCCCAAGGCCAAATCGATGGCTAGCAGCTAGCTAGCAAACCAGCGAGCGCTAAATGCAGTGTTGCAGAAATTAAATCGTTATTACCCGGTCACATGAATAGCACACGTATTTGCTAAAAGCCGTTTCTGAAAGTACCCTCATGCTGCAATACTTACTGTTGAGATGTGGCAATTAAGTTAACTATGATGTGACAGAAGTCTGCTCTGATCGGCAGTCTTACACAGAATGTTAAACTGAAGACGTTTTGCTACCTATCAACCCAAGTCGACTCAGGACACTGCTGCGCACATGGTTCTCTCCATCCGGGTAACACGCCGGCAGGCCCCGCAACATGCATAAAATAATATGCACACACGTTAGACGAAAGAAACGTTGTCTCTTCGACCTCGTTGAAAAACCAGAACTGCACACACGCTTTTCACAGCTTATGGGTTATTTGGCAAAACATGTGATTTGAAACGTTTCCGAAATACATATCAGTATGTTTAATATTCATGCTCGTTCCTGGGCTGAATTTCTAGAAACTTCTTGTTATTCCATTGGAGGAAAAAAGTTTAGGGGTCATGGGTTGATATTGTGCAATGTTGATGCAACCATATGCAGATAAATGTTAGATTTTTACTGCATATATGGATATATTCTGTTAACATTATGTATGTCCCCCGCAACTATTTACGTGTACTGATAACAACGCGTGCAATTTTAAACTGCAATTATACTTGAGAAGATTCTAGACAAGAAATTGAAGGAGAAGTAGGGGGAGGGGGTTCAAATTTGGAAGAATAGCCGCGCATGCGCGTCATATTTCTGGATATTTCTTCACGTGGAGCGTTTGTACCTGCTAGTATCAAGCGTGTGCCTGTCGCCTACTGAATCCTTGTGTAAAGACCTCGAGGGCTTGCACATTTTGCACAAACGCGCTGAAATGGTAAGAGTATTGATCAGCCACTGGTATGTTACTTATCAAGAAGAGACGAGATGTTGCATGTTATAATATAAATGAATTCGAGTTGCTTGCGTCCCATCATAGTGCAGTCATAGCTGGATTGAGTAACTATAATTCGTTCAGTTGCAAGGTCGACTAGGGTATTGTCGTAATTATTCACCTATTTGATATCTGAATGTATATTAATAGCTCGCTAACTAATACTAGCGATATCGGATACATCCAATATTTTGGTTAAAATGTATGATATTTGCCACTCTCTAAGATTTCAGTAGGAAGCCAGCTATCTAACGTCACATGGATGGGCCATTAAATGACTCCCTAAATTATTCTAGCTAGCTTACTACCATTTATCGTGTTTAAAATTGATTTTGTTGACTGGGAATTTGGTCAATTCGGCAGTACAGTAATTCTTTAGCAGTTTTGTTGGTAACAAGCTAGCTAGTTGGCTACCTATAGTAGGCTATTAGAATCAGTAAGCTGGTGTTTCAGTTTAAAACTCGTGCATTTAAGTTGGGTCACTATCTAGAGTCTTATTTTATTTTTTACCTGAATTGTCTTGAGCAAGCTTTTGCTTTAACGTTACTTAAACCCGTTAGGCTGTTACCTATTTTTTTTACAATCTATAGCTAGCTAGTTACACAAGCAATTGTATCCGGGGCAATGCGATTTTGCTAGCTAGTGCAGGTTGTCATTATGAAGCTAGTCTAAGGCAATTCTAGTTCACTAACGTTATCAAACTAATATTCAAACGTGTATTTACCATTGCCATACCATTATTTTCAGGATTATACGACTAGGACTAGGTGCATTTTAAGTGCATATTTCAACCCACAAGAAGATCGTCATGAAAAGTAGTTGTGCGCATGTGCAGAAGGCCTCAAAGTAGTTTCTGTAGTCCGCTCATTTTCCCGATGACGGGGATTTTTAAAACCGGCATGCAAAAAAAAAAAAAACCTCGTCATACCATTATGAGGTATGGTATTTCTATACAGATAGTATGATCTCTGTGAAGCAGTGTGCGATCTTTTACCAATGTTTTAAAGGATTTTTAGATCTCTTCAATATTGTGTTGTTGCCCGAGTGGAATCGTTTTGCTTCTGAAACGGCCAATATCAGTATATTATCGTTTGAAATATTGTTGCGGGTGGTGGTGGTGTTATCTGTAACACATGACAGTGGCAGCGGAGGAATTAATGAGCTATGTGGAATTTGCGTGGTCCCACCATCCAATTAAATTCTCGTATGAATCTCCTTTTCAGCTTTCTTAGTCTGCTTCACTTCTTCATTCATTGCCATTTTTGTTGGTTTTTCTTTGTCACGTTTGTCAGTTGAGTGTACTATGGAAGATCAGTACTTATTATGCGATGTGCTGAAATGAGCCGTTTTTAATCTTGTTTGGATTGGTCCAAACATTTTGTCTTCTGGTTCAGTGCCCTGTGTCCTTTGGTTTACCTGAAGATGGCAAACATTGACAGTATCTCTTCTATTCTCTGTAGAACCAACAGACTGGAACTTTACCCTCCCATCCCCCACCCCCTCCATTCCCATCCCCTCCCCCTCCTAAATGGCTTTTTGTTGCGGGATGACCTTCACTCAAGGTCATGAACACACATCAGACATTTTGTAATTTCAAGTGAAGCAATCTGAATGCAGCTTTCCAAAGACAGCCTTTGAATCCAGTCACAGGCTGATCATTTTGAAATGCTGTTTTTAACCTAGAGAATTTTTCCTATCATCTTCTTAAAATTGTAACATCCAGCATTCAGTAAGAAACATCCACCATTTCCTCTGTATGCACTGTGTACTGATAACGAGTGAGAGAGATCAGCAATACAAACGGGTTTGAGAACTGAAAGGTATTACTGAGGGAGCTATTTGTTTAAAAAGAGCCAATGTACATGATAGTGAACATGTTGTATTTGCTTGGCTTCTCTCTAAAAGACTGATCTAATGGCAAATGCAGAGTATACTCAAAATCAGAGGTGGGCAACGAGGGCTGTATTCGTTTCTGGTTTCCACGCCAAACTTCCGGCCTTAATTACTTAATTAACCCTAACATTTACACCATCTAGCATTTTTTGCACATTTCTTGATAAGCGCATCAATGACAGTCAAACTCTGTTCTTGTATATGTATATGAAACGTTTTTACTGTGATCTACCCAACGAGTGAACCAGCGTTGGCGTATGCAGACAGTTAGCTCATTTAGACATGGTAATTTGTGGAAACAAAAGCGTACATACACACTGACCCTCCAGGACCAGAATTGGCTGCCTGTGCTTCAAATGAAACTGAGAGTCCAAAAATGGGCCTTCTTCCCCACCCCCCAACTCGATCACTCCGTTTCTTTTTGCAGGCATTCAGGAAGTTCCTCCCCTTGTTCGACCGGGTCCTGGTGGAACGGCTGGCCGCGGAGACGGTAACTAAAGGGGGCATCATGCTTCCGGAGAAGTCCCAGGGGAAGGTGCTGCAGGCCACGGTGGTGGCAGTGGGCCCAGGGGCCGCCAACAAGGTGAGAAGTAATAATCCTCTCGATCAGCGGGTTTCCGGCCCTGTTCCTGGAGATCTACCGTCCTGTAGGTTTTCACTCCAACCCTAACAAAGCACACCTCATTCAACAGCTAGAGCAGGGCTGCCCAACCCTGTTCCTGGAGATCTACCGTCCTGTAGGTTTTCACTCCAACCCTGACAAAGCACACTTCATTCAACAGCTAGTGACCTCTTTGATCTGCCAAGTAGTAGAATCAGGTGTGCCAAATTAGGGTTGAAATAAAAACCTACAGGACAGTGTAACTGCAGAATTGGGGTTGTGATCCACTGCCCTCGATAGTTTGTTTTTCCGAGACTGATCTGGGTGGGTGGACAGGATTGACTAACCTGTCTGCATCTGCCCCATTCAGGATGGAGACATTCAGCCGATTAGTGTCAAAGTTGGGGAGAAGGTCCTATTACCCGAATATGGAGGAACTAAAGTTATTCTGGAGGACAAGGTATGCACATTAATGTCAAATGTCAGGTAATCCTGTTTGCTGACAGTTTGTCTTCACTTTTGAATAATCAGTCAGTGGCATTTTTTGGTCACACATCTCATTAAAATTGACATGTTTTACCAGTGTAAGAGTCTGACTTAAGTAGCCTATATGATGAGGTGGCTGTAAATCTAACATTTCAGTTTTTCTTTTTTCTTTTTCAGGACTACTTCCTGTTCCGTGATGCTGATATCCTGGGCAAATATGTAGATTAACTTCCTTCCCTGACGTTTAACCCCTGAATCCATTGCATCTGAAAGAGAAGAGAAAATGGTGGCACTTCTGTGTATTTTCTATGTCATTCAATTGTATATAATGATTGTTTTCTTATAATAAAGTGAACATTTGGGTCCACATGGGGAGGGTTGTTTTTGCATAATCAGTAGGGTTGCCAGATTGTCTACACTTTTCTCATATGTACTGTTGTCCTGATTGTGCCAACCCAGTTGACTACATTGTTAAAGTAATTACCACTAATTAAACACAGACAATGACTGACAGCCATGTTCGCATGTTAAATTCAGTCTGATTATTTAGGACTATGTGGACATGCAGCAGTGTTTTGAAATGTTGTTTGGGGGACGTCAGGTTTTGTTTGAAGCTGTAGGTAATAGCCTACAGTATAAACGAGCTGTTGTATATTTAACTTGCTCAGAAATTAAATGATATTAATATTTTCCAGCAGAGGCATATATTTGTGAAATAAAACTGTTAACCATCATGTACACAGTTCAAATGAAAAAGTGAAGGTTCTAAAGTGATTAAATTTGATCATGATCAGTTATCTACCGTCTCTATCACTGTTGGGGAAATAGCCCTTCTCCCTAAACATTCGGTCTCATTTAAGCGCCAACTTCTTGAACTCCACCATCCAGGATGCCTCGTGCCCACTCCACATCATAAACCAATTTAGCACTGAATTCAATAGCCTATTCAATTTGCACAAAACTACGAAAATTAGCTCTGAAGAAAACCCTATGACACAGCAATAGAAAACGGAGTACGCGAAAAAATGGTAATGACCACGAACTGTGCGAGACTCTGTTGCTGCCATTTTGTCACGTATCCAGCTCACACAACCTCACAAGTAAGTTTTGGACCTCGCCCACTTTCCGGGGCTACCGTAATTAAAATCACGTTCGCGACCCAATACACATGTTTGTGGCTTTTGACTGCTCTAAAGACTGGCAAAAAAAACAGAGAAATTACTGCAGAATGTTCCAGCATCTGTCTCCGGAAGCAACAAGACAGTTGTGGGCCTAGCTAGCCGAAGAAATACAGAGGGTCCACCAAAGGCGAAAACAAGTCGGACGGAAGAACAAGCAGTTTTTGCTTTGGTAAGAAGTGTTCGATTCTAGAGGTGAAGGGCAAAGGTTTTAAACCGTGAGTGGGCAGCTAAAATGTTAGTCTTTAGTTGAAGTCATTCGTCTCTTTGCCAATTCCTTCGTTACTTGAGCTAATAAAGAAATAAACAGATGGGCCTACCCATATACGTGGGTGGGTTTGTAGCTTGATACGAGGGACAAACAGGTGTTTAGTACAGACATTAGTATGGGTTAGACTCGAAATCACACCCTTTGTTGGCATCGATTCAGAGGGCTGTGTTTAACTTAGTTTAATGTACTGTAATTAATTCATGTAAATGTGAAATTTGCGAAATATCTTAATTCGGCTAAAGACACCCAACACCACAGCTTTTTACGTCGCCGACATGTAGGCTTTGCAAACCTATGAGTCTAAAAAGTACTCTACTACCATCTAGCGGTAAAGTTTTTATTCAAGTCATTGTATTGTCGCGATTTAAATTCACCCGCATGGTGCATAATGCTTTCGGAACTTACATTAATACAAAACATAGTTTGCTTTCTATAGCTAGGAGGTTAAATGTTTGTTTTTACGTTTTTTTGCAATCCCCTTATATTAATCACTAAATAGGCGGACTGTGTTGTGTGGTTTTATATTGAGTTTACCAGGTAGCTGCACTTCGTGGTCGGCTTCTCACGCTTCAATTGTCTATTGCATTACAGGCATTTAGCAGACGCTCTTATCCAGAGCGACTTACAGAACTGTTTACATAGCATTTTACATTGTACCCATTTACACACCTGGAGCAATGCAGGTTAAGTACCTTGCTCAAGGATACAACGGCAGTGTCCTACCTGGGAATCGAACCGGTTACATGCCCAGTTCCTTACCCATTGTGCTACACTGCCGCCCTATTGTTGATAGACAATAGGGCGGCAGTGTAGAATCCACTGTTGGTAGAATCCACCAGTGTAGCCACCATATGCGTATTAGCATATTCATGAATAAAAATAAATAAATAGCCTATTTTAAAGTGACATTTGGACAAGTCTCTTGCACACTACAAGCTTATTCATCTTCTCCGTCTATATATTAGACACGATTCTTACAGAAACCTGTCCTCCAACATTCAGGTTTTATTAAATCGTAGTTGTCGATAGTATCAGAGTATGGAAGCAGTATACTATAGTTTAGAATGAGCTAACACAGCAAGCACCTTCTGAGACATTGAAGGAAATTTTCTTTTCTTTTTAACCAGCATGGGAAGCCCCGCCGTTAAGCAGGGCTAGCTAAAAATTAGTTGATACTCATAAATGTTCCTCTCCACGGAAATCTTTAGTAAAAGGCGAAAGATTTATACGATCTGAAGAGAAACCAGAGTGTACTGAGATGCTAACGACTTTGGTAGGGGCCGGATCAAAGGCACCACTTCACACGTTGACGGGTAGAATACACATCCGAAACAACGATCGTTCTACTGATCGGAGAACTGTTCTACGTGTGGTATATATACCGTATATGAATGGATTTGCATTAAAAATGTTATCTTGAGCATAACTATGAACTAAAACATTTAATATATAGCCCGTGTATACTAGTGCACTGTGGGTAATATTATTACGCAAATGTGACGTCATTCCTAAGGTTCATTTAACCCTTTAGAGTATGATTGCAAAGTATTGTCTGCTTTTGAATTTTTGTTTAACGTTTACATTTCAACATTCAGTATCTGCTTACTTGCTCAGTGAGATCTGAACTATTTTAAAAGTGACTCAGTTGCTATAACTGAGTAACGTTAGCCCTTATATACATGGTAACTTGTACAGCCTTTTTACATGCAGCATTGGTTAGCTGTTGGTATATAAATCTTTGATTCTAAGAATATACCTTTTATATAACATTTTATTAATGATATTTTCATTGCACAACTATTATAAGTACGGTAACTGTTCTAATAGGAGAATGAGGCAAATCATAGAAATAAAAACATTTAAGAGGTATAAGAGGGGTTTAACATTTTGAGAGGAAAGTTAGTTACATTATGGTATCGGCCAATATAGTTTTAATTGGCTGTGATGCGGAATAAATTATAAAATAGATTAAAGATTAGAATAAAATTGTTTAAACTGGTGCTGACATTAGTCAATTTGCATTTATGAATGGGGGGTGAAATGAAGTACTTAAAATAGCCCAACGTTTACACGACCTACATATGCAAGTAGTTCACGTATTTGCCTAGTACTGCTCTACAGTCCCTCTGGTGGCGTGATGCGACACTGCAGCAATGCGTCGGTTGTATCCGGGATCCTGGCGAGATGGTCATGGCGGAGGGTACTGCAGTTCTGAGGAGGAATCGGCCAGGAACTAAGGCCCAGGTAACACAATTTTGCTTTGAAAAGTGGTGGGATAGGGCCATGAGACCCCCGTGGACCGAATGTGCCCGAATAAAGCGCGAGAATGTATATCGATCCGGCCTTTTGAGCGGGTGTCGGGACAGGAGAGGGCTACTGTAAATGTAGCTAGGCTAACTAGCTAACTCACTCGGCTGCCTTGGCAGTAAGGGTCAGGCCTAGCTGAGTTTGGTAGCAGTGTAGTGGTGCTAAGTGCTGCCCATTTCACGAGCTAGCTCGGCTACTCGCCGCAAACGACTTGTTCATTTGCTAAGGAAGTTTTGCTAGCTAGCATAGTGTACTAGCACATACCTAAAAGCAAGACCTCGATATACTCGGTATGTAGACTAACGTTACCTGGCCCACATAAATGTTAACTAGGTAGACTGGGTTAGTTAGGGTAATGTTAGCTAGTTCCTTGTAGTGGAGAAGATTTTTCAGCTTTTGAGGTAACGTTTGTAGTACCAAATATTTTAACCATACAGTCCACTGTACTTGACTAAGCTTGCTACCTCGCTGTTATGTACAACACAATTGAACAAGCTTACCATTCACGTTTGTCTATCTAGTGTGATTTTAATTATATAAATTTTAAAAATGTAATAATCGTCAAGTAGCATGCTATGTTCTTTAATAACGCCCACATTAGTTTGTCGATGATTCTTTTAACCAAGAACCTTTCCCCCCTAAACTAGCTTGGTACACATCGAAATAAATTGAGCTGACTAGCTAGTTAGCTTCCAATCTCATTTTGTAAAAAATAAAACAAAGATGAATGTTTTGAAAAATTGAATGATTTGTATTATATTTTTCACTGACTTGAAAGTGTGGCTATAATGCTACAATCGGATATAATGCATCTGAAGCCGGTCTTTGGATTATCAGGGCATTGGTATAGTTAAATAGCACAAGGCTATATTAGCTATTAGTCTTCAACTGAGGAATCTTAATTAGCTAGCTGACGCTGGCTGCTTCTTTTGCCAGCTGTCTTCGTCAGGACAACTGAAGCAGCAACTGATGTCATCTTGACCGGAAAGAACCCGGTGGTCTGTTCGCTATTCCTGTTCACTATTTCTGTTCACTATTACCCCGACTACTCCCGTCTCCGCTAGCTGACTGTACCATAGATCGGGGGTGCGCAACAAGCATAGATCCCTTTCCGGATTGTGTGCGAACTTCTACTCTTAATCATTTAATGAGCTCATTCGTATCTTGATCCGACATTTGTACAAGCAGGAGCTATAGTCGTACACAGCGAGTGTATCCTATACGTTCTGTTGTGCTCAAGTACAGGAGCGAACCAGCTTCGTTCATAGAGCAGCCAGAAAACTGAAACTAAATCGGCTGGAACAAAAACCAGCACGCAGACCAACCCTCCAGGACCGGAGTCGTGCACCCATGCCATTGATTATGGGTGGTTATGGTATATATTCCGTTTGACGCCATGGAAATGACTCATTTCTTCTTCTGCAGGACTTCTACAACTGGCCCGATGAATCCTTCGAGGAGATGGACAGCACACTGGCTGTACAACAGGTGTGGTTGCTAACAGAAAACAGAAAGCTTTTTTGAGCCACCAGCGGCAGCTGGGTTTAAAGGCAGTTTAAAATGCTTTGCTTACATTTGTTAGACACCATTTGCTGGTCCACTAGGTTTTATAGTTCTATAGTTGTGTGTGTGTGTGTGTATTTTAAACATACCTTTGGAAACCCTGGTTTCTCTACGCAGTACATCCAGCAGAACATTCGCTCGGACTGTTCCAACATCGACAAGATCCTGGAGCCCCCGGAGGGACAGGACGAGGGCGTGTGGAAGTACGAGCACCTCAGGTACTCCGGACGTTTCGCCCCCGCGTGCCAGATTACCTGTTCAGTTCCTGGAAGCTTGTGTCATTCTTTTGAAATCGCACAACATAAATTAAGTTGGAATGAAACATTGCATTTATACAGCACCTTTCCAGATGCTCAAAAAGTGCTTTTACAGTGATGAGGGAAACTCTCCTCAGCCACCACCGATGTGTAGCACCCACCTGGGTGAGGCACGGCAGCCTTTTAGCACCAGAACGCTCACCACACATCAACTGAGGTGGAGAGGGAGAGAACGATTTTTAATTAAATCATGTCCATTCCCTCTCCCCCCCCCTCCCCCCCACCCCCATCTTCTTTGCTGGTACAGACAGTTCTGCCTGGAGCTGAACGGACTTGCAGTCAAACTGCAGGTAAGGTTTATGACACCGGCTCTCAGATATGACCCCTTCCCTGTTGCCAATCCGTAAACTTCATTGCTTGAATACCACTTAATGATAAGTTTGTGTACATAAGTTAATTAGTATGAGGAAAATAGCTGCTTCGACTCATCTCGTCATCTATTTTGATGGGCACTCACATTCTCCCACTGTGAATTTCTAATTTTGCTGTCCTCGTATGTAACCATGTCACTGAGATGAGCGGTCTTGGGGTTATTTTCCAAAAATTGTGGTTTTCGAAAACACCTTCAGCATGATTTCTGTAGACGTTTACTTAACGTGAATGTGAGTACACAGTAAAACTTGTTAGACGCCCTCTTTCAGTGTGTGATGTGTGTTCCTGTGTCCGCAGAGCGAATGCCACCCAGAAACATGCAGCCAGATGACTGCCACAGAGCAGTGGATCTTCCTCTGCGCTGCTCACAAGACTCCCAAAGAGGTGAGTGCCAACAATCCCAGAATCCTCTGCTTCTGTTTAATAGAGCGGTCCTGGAGCCGGTCTTCTTTCGAGGCTGTGACTCTGGAACCGGCCTTCAGTAGAGGTGTGACTCTGGAATGGGCCTTCAGTAGAGGTGTGACTCTGGAACCGGCCTTCAGTAGAGGTGTGACTCTGGAATGGGCCTTCAGTAGAGGTGTGACTCTGGAATGGGCCTTCAGTAGAGGTGTGACTCTGGAATGGGCCTTCAGTAGAGGTGTGACTCTGGAATGGGCCTTCAGTAGAGGTGTGACTCTGGAAAGGGCCTTCAGTAGAGGTGTGACTCTGGAATGGGCCTTCAGTAGAGGTGTAACTGGAATGGGCCTTCAGTAGAGGTGTGACTCTGGAATGGGCCTTCAGTACAGGTGTGACTCTGGAATGGGCCTTCAGTACAGGTGTGACTCTGGAATGGGCCTTCAGTAGAGGTGTGACTCTGGAATGGGCCTTCAGTAGAGGTGTGACTCTGGAATGGGCCTTCAGTAGAGGCTGTGACTCTGGAATGGGCCTTCAGTAGAGGTGTGACTCTGGAAAGGGCCTTCAGTAGAGGCTGTGACTCTGGAACCGGCCTTCTTTAGAGGCTGTGACTCACGCTTGCCCTGTGCTGTGCCCACAGTGTCCGGCCATCGACTACACCAGGCACACGCTGGACGGCGCTGCCTGTCTCCTCAACAGCAACAAGTATTTCCCCAGCCGGTGAGTGTGCCTCTCTCTCTCTGATGTCACTACCCCGTAGTCATGGCTCTAGCCTATCCTGTTCCACTCTCTAGTCATGTGATCACCCTACACTTGTGCTATGTTCCTGTTGTGAGCTGTGGATCTCCCCCCCCCCCCCCTTCCGCAGAGTGAGCATTAAGGAGTCGTCCGTCGCCAAACTGGGCTCGGTGTGCCGGCGAATCTACAGGATATTCTCCCACGCCTACTTCCACCACCGCCAAATATTTGACAAGTATGAGGTGAGTCACCGATTTTTGGGTGAAGCCGGTCCCTCTTTGGGGTGTGGTGAGAGCCAGTCGGGTGTACCGGAGCCCCCGCAGGAAATGGGGCTCCTGAGGGGAGGGGTTGATGTAGCTGCTGTCAGCAGCGCTTGTGTAGTGAGATGGTCCAGGAGCTGGACGTCTTATGTCTAGGACTCGTGCTTTTGTGCCCTTGACTCACTTAAACTGTAAATATAAACTTATATGAAGAATAAGCCATCCTGGATAAGGGATTTATTTAGTAATGTGCAGCGATAGCATTTTATCTCCCATCTGTGCAGTTAATCTCACTGTATTCTCTCTCCCTCCCTTACTCTCTCTCCCTTTCTCTCTCCCTCCATCCCTCCCTCTCTCCCCCCCCCCCCTTCCCTTTCTCTCTCCCTCCATCCCTCCCTCCCTTCCTGTGCAGAACGAGACGTTCCTGTGTCACCGGTTCACGCGCTTCGTGATGAAGTACAACCTGATGTCCAAGGACAACCTGATCGTGCCGATCCTGGAGGAGGAGGTCCAGAACGCAGCAGCGGGAGAGAGCGAGGCGTGAGGCCCCGCCCCCCTCCTCACCTGAGGCCCCGCCCCCCTCCTCACCCGAGGCCCCGCCCCCCGGCTCACCCGAGGCCCCGCCCCCCTCCTTCCTCACCCGAGGCCCCGCCCCCTCCTTCCTCACCCGAGGCCCCGCCCCCCTCCTCACCGGAGGCCCCGCCCCCTCCTTCCTCACCCGAGGCCCCGCCCCCTCCTTCCTCACCCGAGGCCCCGCCCCCCTCTTCACCCACCCAGCACACACTACAGTAATGCGCCGTAAGGGCAGGAAACTCTCCTAATGTCACAGAAACGCTGCAGGAACCTTCAGTGTCAGCCAGGGGGCGCTCACACACAACACAGAGGTATTAAAACGCGCACACAGACTGACACACGCACACACACACACACACTCACACGTGTGGTCTCCTATATATATATATAATATATATCTCTATATTCCACTGTCCCAAGTCCTGACACATCATGGCCTCTGTAATCTGGTCTTCACTTTGGGCTGGCCTGCCCAGCCCTGCTCCTGGAGATCTGACGAAGCGCACCTGTCCCAGTGAAACTCCTCGCTGTCAGGTGAACAGAAGCGGCTGGCGACTCCACGTGTATCGGAGGAGGCGTGTGGTAGTCTACACCCTCCCCAGACCGACAGAGGATAGCGCACCGACCAGGACTGTGTGATACACATGGGGAATTGGTATAACGACTAAATTGGGGAGAAAACGGCAAAAAAAGAAAAGAAAAACTAAGCGCACCTGATTCCACTAATTAGCAGCTCATTGAGCGCTCTAGCTGTTGAATGAGGTGTGCTTTGCCAGGGTTGGAGTCGAAAAGCTGCTGGATAGTAGATCTCCAGGAACGGGGCTGGGCTGCCCTGGCTTTGGGGTTCTGTTCCGGCTGTTTCTCTCTCTCTCTCTCTCTCACTCATCTCAGCGGTTAAGTTATTGTGTGGGCGGAGTTATTGTGTGGGCGGAGCCTCCTGTCCACGTCACTCAGGGCTATGGCCCCGCTCGTCCCACTTTTATACTTTCTTTTTGTTGTTTTTTTTAACGGACTAACGTTTGTTGTTATTTTCATTGTATCTGTTAATTAAAAGTAATGTTACCCATCGGTGCGTCCTGGTTGTTGGGTTTTGCTTCACAATCTCTGGTTGCTGAAAGTTTGCCGTATTGGAATGTACTTATTTTGGTGACGTTTTAATGCCGTACAAGAAGAACTGAAGGGCACCAGACAAAAATAAATTGAATGGGAAGAAACTTTATTTAAAAATGAGATATTAACACCAACAAAAAGCATAAAATACACTGGCAACAATTCTCCAGAATGTCACAATACTGCATCAGGTCATTAATACTGATTTGTTAGGCCATTTAAAACTTTTCGACGATGGGTTTATGGTATATAAAGAAACACCTACATTACACTTGGCTAGTAACTCAAATGCATAAAAGGGTATTGAAAAGGGGTAAAAGCTTCAACACTGCAGCAATTAGTAAAAATGGAGAAATATTTAGAATGTTTTAAATTCAAAGTTGGTTTTGAATTTTTAAAATTCCCTTTAAAAAAAAAAAAAAAAGTATTGAAGTGGATTTATTAACAGGAAGGTCTCGTACAAAAGACCCCCCTCCCCCCCCCAAAACCCAGCTCTGTTGAAAAAGGACGACCGTTGCACAGCAACCTCATCCTCTCTCTTATACTCTGTGCGTCGGCAAAACGAAACAGTAAAGGACAGAGCGAAGGACAAAGCATAGATGCCACAGCATTGATTCTTCCAATGAATTCAGAAATCGGGTGTGAAATACACTTTTTTACAATTCTGAGATTTTCTGGAACGACTGAAAACTTGTGTGATGCTCCAGCTGAAAATGCTTGGAATGATTCCTCCTGCTGTGCATTGTGGGTATTTTCATCATCCCTACATAGATTTCTAAACGTGCATACGAACGCAGTGGCTTGTGGGAAAACATAAGATAGCCCTTCTAGGAACTGTGCCTCTCCCTGTTTAATATAAACTTCAATAGAAAATGAGTCGCGTGTGACGCAGGTTACGCTTGTTCAATCTACAAGTCGGCACATGATTGCCTGTTTCTTTCGGCTACGTGTTTATGGGACTGAAAAGGTGCTCGTTGAAGCAGATGAAACAGTCTGCATTTAAAAAAAAAAAAAAAGAAAGAAAAATCTCCCTCTGAGCCAGCCCTGGTGTCTTGAGGAAGAGAAAACAGAAATCATAACTTAGAAAATGGCCGCTCTGAAACAGACTGTGGGAACGGGGAAAAAAATCGAACCACAAAAAAAAAAAAAAACACTGAGGGTTACTGTTGAGGTTAGGAAAGGTGCGGTCAGTGTATTTTGTTGTCCTGGTAACACCCGTATCGCCTCAAACCCCTAACCCTTAACCCCCGCCCCCCGGCCCCCCGGCCCCCCACCCCTGCCACCACCACCATCGTTCACTTCCTGCTTCACTGTTGAGAGCTCACAGACAAGGCGCCACCAGATCAAACCGTCTGAGCCCCATACAGCAGAGATGGCCTGCGAGCGGAGTCAGAGCTACAGGAGCGGAGCGTTAAATGTGTGTCAGAGTGCTACGGTACGAGACTGATGTACCCATGCAAACCCGGTCCGTCTGAGTATGGAGCTTTCACCAAAAAGTGCACTGCTGGGCCAAAACAACACTGTGAGAGGGTGATTAGTTTAGCACAGTCCTCCTGACAGGGGTGTTTATATATTTAAGGCCTTTGGCCTTTTCTCAGGGGTGAGTATGGCTTCATAAAGGAAGAAAAGTGGCGAGAGTTCTGGGGCTAATCTAAGCTCCCTCTGGGGAGGGGATGGGAGAGGGAGCGCGTGGTTGTTCGGGCGTGCGACGCGTGCGCGTCCGCGTCCCCCGCGGGGTCACATGCAGGTGACCTCCGCCGCCCCGTCGTCCTGCTCGAAGCCCCCGTCCTCCAGGTGGGACAGGGCGCTGGGGTAGCCCCCGCCGAAGACGGGGAACCCTCCTATCCCCCCCGCGCACGGGGTCAGGTCCTCCGGGGGGGCGGAGGCCACGCCCACCCCCCGACTCACGGAGCGACTGGACACCTCGCTGCGGGACGGTCCCGCTACCGCCTGAGAGAGGGGGGGAGGGGGGAGGGGGGAGAGAAGGGGGGGAGGGGGAGGGGGGAGAGAGAGGGGAGAGGGGGAGAAAGGGAGAGGGAGAGGGAGGGGGAGAGAGAGGGGGAGGGGGGGGAGAGAAAAAGGGGGGAAGGGGAGAAGAGAGAGAAAGGGAGGGAGAAAGAGTACGCAAGACTCATCAATTACCAGGAAAAACCAAACTGTCCGAATTCAACATTAAAAGCAGTCCAGCACATTTATTTCAGCCCCAGGGTAAATACTCTGTGTTTATTTCGACTCTTCTTAACTTTCTCAAAGTATATAAAACTGAGCCACCAGGGGGAAGCACCAGCTACTTTATTTGAACAAGCACCTCACAGCCTGACGGAATACTAAAGTCATGTAGTAAACCATTTTAATCTTTATCCAGGAGATGATTACTTCTCCTCATTCATACAGTCTCTCTCTGTAGATACACACACAGTGTACCAGTATACGTAAAAATAATTTTTGGTTTAAAATTTTTCACGGTCAGCGTGACATTGAGTCCTCCATTCAGAGCAGGTGGAGCTCTCTCTCACACAGATGAAATATGAAGCTTCTCAGCTGTACTGAGTGGGTGTTTCTGCACAGTACGAAAGCTGCTCTATTAATAAAGTTTATTACGTGTCAGGTGAAATGCGTCGGATCGCTCCGCAGTAACACACAGCCCTGTCGAACCCATGCGCGTGTGTGTGTGTGTGCGTCTGTCTGCCTCACCTGGTTCCGCTGCGATGCTGCTTCACCTCTGACCGGCCTCTGCAGGAACACCACCTGCTTGGTGGCCAAATTGCCCTCACTGCAATGATAAACAGTCCCATGCACACACACGCACACGCACACATAGACACACGCACACACACACACACACGCACACATAGACACACGCACGTGCGCACATACACACACACACACACACACACACACACACACACACACACACACACGAACACACGCATGGATATACAGTATATTTAAACAGACATGAATCAATATGGAAAAGCAACTACATCAGCAGTGGTTGTACAGAGTTCACTGCACAGACTGTGAGGCAGGAATAGGTTGTGATACGATGTGTGAGAGTGTGTGTGTGTGTGTGCGTGCGTGCGTGTGTATGTGCTTGACTCACCTGTCATGGCGGATGATAGGTGTGGGTAACACACAGGTGAGCAGCCAGCCGAACTCGGCCAGCGTGTGAAGGAGGGGCCCGTAGTCCGTCTTCACATCCGAACCCTAAAATACAGGTGCGTCTGTAAGACTCAGTGACACACAGAGGCACACGACTAAAACTTCAGTACTTAAGCTACACATCTCTCCATAACTGCCTTAGCACATAACATTACAATGACATTTCCAACATATAAATCTGTTTGTAATAAGCATTAATATACTCCAAGCTAAAATCCACACTATCGCCCCTCCTCCATACGCACACACGAATGCATGCACACACACACGCACACACACTCACACACACACACAGCCACCCCCCCCCCCCCCCCCCCCCCCCCCCCCACATACACACACACACGCACCTCGATGACGGTCCACTGCTCCACCACGATGGTGTCGTTGGCCGGGGGGGGGGGGTTGCGCTCCTCGTACACAAACAGCCCCTCCAGAGACCTGGGCACCGGCTCCCCTGGGGGACACGGCGAGAACAGAACCATCAGCGAGAGCAGAACTGTCAGCGAGAGCAGAACCATCAGCGAGAGCAGAACCATCAGTGAGAGCAGAACCATCAGCGAGAGCAGAACCGTCAGCGAGAGCAGAACCCTCAGTGAGAGCAGAACTGTCAGCGAGAGCAGAACCATCAGTGAGAGCAGAACCGTCAGCGAGAGCAGAACCATCAGCAAGAGCAGAACCATCAGCGAGAGCAGAACCGTCAGCAAGAGCAGAACCGTCAGTGAGAGCAGAACCATCAGCGAGAGCAGAACCATCAGCGAGAGCAGAACCGTCAGTGAGAGCAGAACCATCAGCGAGAGCAGAACCGTCAGCGAGAGCAGAACCATCAGTGAGAGCAGAACCGTCAGCGAGAGCAGAACCATCAGAGAGCAGAACCGTCAGCGAGAGCAGAACCATCAGAGAGCAGAACCATCAGCGAGAGCAGAACCATCAGAGAGCAGAACCATCAGCGAGAGCAGAACCGTCAGCAGCGTTACGCGGTACGCTAGGCAGGCGGTACCGATGTGTTCAGGGCCCTGAGCCCCACAGCTGCTGGAGCAGGCCGAACACACCCGGACTGAGACCGGCCCAACGCCGGGCTAACGAGCTAGCAGCACCGGTGGTTCTGGACCGGCCCACTTAGCCACCATCAGCTAGCCCTGCTGTTGAGCTGTCACAATACTGTCAATACTGCCACAATACTTATAATACTTATAATATTAAGACTGCAAAACCCGATCGACACCGTATTCAGCATCAGATTATCAGCACACTGAAAACTTCCACATAATCAACTGGGTATAATCACCTCTTGGCCCTAGCATGCAATCGGTTTTCAGAAATTAAGCATCAAGTTTGAGGTTAAGCAATATAGACATTTATGTTTGTAGTTAAGGAATATAGACATTGAATATTACTATATATATCACTCGGGCGATGACTGATAATGTCAGTGTGAACAGTTGAAGAGACATGCAGATTTAGTAGACATGTTCTTTGGATGTAACAAGAATTGAATCCGTTGACATTGAAGTGTCATTGACCTAGTTTAGTAATGAGTAATAATTAACTAGACTGCTTTAAGAAGCGGGTGGGGGGGCAAGGGCTACACGCTCTATCCCAGAATTCTGCGGTTCGAGCTGAAGTCTGCTACCAGCCCAATACAAGCCTCTCAGGAAACAGGAAGAGAGGTCACGAACTTGGGAAGCCAGGTCTATATATAGCAAAAGAGGGAGATGAGATGAGGAGGGAGACATAGAGAGAGAGAGAGAGAGAGAGAGAGAGAGACAGACAGAGACAGATATAGATTGAGATTGAGAGGAGAGTGAGAGTGAGAATGAGAAAGACAGAGAGATATATAGTAATGATTTGGGAGAGAGGGAAGAAAAGCCTTAAAAGGGGGGGGGGGGGTTGGGTAACAGTGCCTGATGCATTTAGGAGAAACGCACATGGCAAGTCATAACAGGGCCGAGAGGGGCGAACAGGATGCAGAGGGAAACGTCTAATCTCCTCTTCGTCTCAGCTAACACACCGTACTCATTAAACACGCTGGGACCTCAAAACAACACCTCCAGTGTTGCAGAAACAGCGTGGAGTGCTATTCGCTGGCTAGAGTTTTAACCTTCACCGTACGGGTCAGAAGCAGCTCTCGTGTTGGAGAGGAGGGAGAGAGAAGAGAGAGAGGGAGAAAAACGAGAGAAAACGGTGTTTCTGCAGCACAGCCTGGCTGTAGAATGAAAAGCACACTGAACCTGGATCAGACAGCGCTGTGGAAAACGTTTTATTACCAGACGCAGTAAACTGGGAAGAGAAACAATGGGCATGACTGTTAATCCAAAAAAAAAAAAAAAAACAGCAGCTCCCATTTTTTAAATCTGATTTTATGGGCATGAAACGCAGGTGGAGCCGCTCAGTAAACACAGTCGTTTCTGTGGCGGCTTTATTGGGTGTGGTTATTAATCTGGTGTGCCTTACCCGCCATTCTGCCCAGTACTGAGTAAATCACACACAGTGTGTGCATCATGAACCTCGGTGTGGCTGAAACCCCGCCCTTTTCATCGCAAAATAAAAACATTATATTTGAGAGCACGGGCAGCTTTGCAGGGTAATATTTCTCCAACAGGCCACACTTCTTATTTTTATAGTTGCAAGTTCATTTGTGGGGCCTCCATAACAATAACTAAGTGCAAAAAGTATACCAAAAATCAGTTGTGTGGAGGGCTGCTGCTTATGACATTTCAACGGACCTGTCTCTATCGGGACGTACGATTGGAGGGCTAACCTTTGGGCGTGTCCCAGTACACGAAGGAGTCCACCAATGACCAGCCCTTCCGGTAGTACGAGGCGGTGAGCTCCAGCCAATCCGCCTCCAGCGCGCTGACGACCTGGCCCTTGCGCGACACCCGCATGGACAGCGCCCCCTGGTGGTAGCAGCAGGCGAGGGACTCGAGGGGGGTGCAGCCCGGAGCCCAGGAGTGGAAGAACACCAGCAGCACCAGGTCTGGGGGCGGAGCCACACAGCAGCTCAGAACACAGAACTACAGAAGCCACGTCATGTTTCAAAAACAGGCAGAGGAATGGAAAAAAAAAAAATTAACTACGATTTTTAAAATAAGATGCTCATGGAAGACGTGGAAGTCTTGAAACAGAGAAAAGAGGTTTATTGAAATATTTTCAATGTTTTAGCATAGGGCAGCTAAAATTATCTTCAGGGAACGTTCCTTTGAACGTCTCTGATGTTCGGCCATAAGCAATATCATAAAAAATATCCTCCCAAATCTGACTTTGAAAAACCGGTCTTTCCAGTCAAGAGAAAGTGTATATAATCGTCCTGATTCCAACACGCACACCTTGAAACACGCCCCTCTGGCACCTGGAGCTGCTACAGCAGAGTGAAGCCCTACTCCACCGCTAAGCTCAGTAAGCGATTGTCTGCACCCCGGTGCATCCCCACACATCAGAAGCTCCAGACTGCGCGTCCCAACAATAGCGTACAGGAGAGTGGGCACGAACGCATTCCTTCCGCGGGACGTCCTGTCGGAACAAGCTCCATGTGCGGCCAGTCCGAACCTGTGCGCACCCAAACACTGCAGCGCTGAACGGGAAACCGGTTCCTCAGAGGGTTTTTACCTCAGAGAGGAGAGGAGAGGAGAGGAGAGGAGAGGAGAGGAGGGGAGGGGAGGGGAGGGGAGGGGAGAGGAGAGGAGAGGAGAGGAGAGGAGAGGAGAGGAGAGGAGAGGAGAGGAGAAGAGGGGAGAGGAGGGGAGGGGCAGGGAGGGGAAAGGAGAAGAGGGGAGAGGAGAGGAAAGGAGGGGAGGGGCAGGGAGGGGAGAGGAGAAGAGGGGAGAGGAGAGGAGAGGAGGGGAGGGGAGAGGGGGAGAAGAGAGGAGGGGAGGGGAGAGGAGAGGAGAGGAGAGGAGAGGAGAGGAGAGGAGAGGAGAGGAGAGGAGAGGAGAGGAGAAGACGGGAGGGGAGGGGAGAGGAGAGGAGAGGAGAAGAGGGGAGAGGAGGGGAGGGGAGGGGAGAGGAGAGGAGAAGAGGGGAGAGGAGGGGAGGGGAGGGGAGGGGAGAGGAGAGGAGGGGGGAGGAGAGGAGGGGAGGGGAGGGGAGGAGAGAGGCGGCTAAATCAGCCAGTCGTGCCAAGGAAAAGGGACAAGAGATCATCTGAGTCAAAATGACAGAGAAAGAGAGAGAGGTGGGGATAGGATAAAGAGAAAGAGAGATGGAGAGAGAGAGAGAGAGAGTGAGAGAGCTGGACAGAGGTCATGAGCCTCAGGAGAAAGAGAGGGGCAGAGAGAGAGAGAGAGAGAGAGAGAGAGAGAGAGAGCTCACAGATTACAGTAGTAGAGTCTGACGGAAGTGAGAGAGAGAGGGCGACCGAAATACCGAGGATGGAAAAGAAGGTTTAAACGAGGACAATGAGTGTGAGGTCAGTGTTTAATCATTATTCATATTTAATATGCCCTCCTTCGCCCTTCAGGATAGGGCCGTTTGGCCGTCTGAGGCCACGCCTACTCATCGAGCGGCGCACTCCTCGGCCAATCAGCCCAGGCGTTCAAGGTGAGCTCGTGCTGCATGCGGTCACGCTTGTCAACTCATAAAGTTGGGAAAAAAAAAAAAAATGGCGCCTGACCAAGTTGTTTATACGAGGTGTTTGCGTTCGGGTGGTCATCGGGAACCGGTAAGTTCATCGTGTGAACTATACAATACGTACGTCAGCTGAGAAGCTAGACCAATGAGATTGTCCACTGCAAGACGTAAATAATGGGACCCAGACATGAACTCTGCCCTGTCTTGACATTGGCAGCATACAAAAATACATAATCCACCCGAAAACAGAATAAATCTCACGCCCTCACAAAAGTAACTGCTCTGCTGAAACACATCACGACAGATAAACGAAACTTATTTGGATATATTTACCATTAACTGGGTAGATTGTTGTTATCGTCCAGTAACTGTTAACAGCAGGGTGAGGTCAGTGATACATCACAGCTGGGTAACTCGGGTATCGTGGAACTTGAGTTTAACACTGCGCTGGTATTTACGACTTCGTCGGACGTTCGAATGCAACTTCCTGAATTTACGAGCTGACGAGCGACGGCCAAAAGCACCGTCGCTCTCCGCGGTGGGAAGCTGAGCCGGGAGCTCGCCCACCGAGGGGGGGGGGGGGGGCAGGGAGAGAGAGAGAGAGAGAGAGAGACACACAGAGAGCGAAAGAAGTGAAAGAAACCTGGCTGAAAAGCTAATGGCTGAAAAGCTGAAAAGCTGTACAGCTGAGGACCACAGGGGCTGAAAAGCTTTCACTGCGTTCGGTTTATTTTGTCTTTGTTATTTTGTGTTTGTTGCCCGAAACCAAAAAGGGGAGGGTGTGGCATCGCCGTCTGTCGTCGCCGCATCAGAGCGGGTGGGGTGGCACCCCCTGCCAGGAGGGCCCGGTTTAAACTGGGTGAAAGCTGTGCCCAAAACTTTGCCCAGCCGCTACGGCACCCACCGCCCGGGGGCCCCTGTGATGTCACTCAAGCCCCGCCCCTCACAGACAGACAGACAGACGGACGGACGGACGGACGGACGGACGGACGGACGGACAGACAGACAGACAGACAGACAGACAGACAGACAGACAGACAGACAGACAGACAGACGGACAGACAGACGCGCGTCTCACCGGGGCTGTAGCCCGTCTCCTCTGGGTCCCCGTCTCCGGGCGGGGTCCGGGGCGGAGTTCGGGGCGGAGTCCGGGGAGGGGACCGACAACCCCGCCTGGGGCTGGGACCCCTCCCGTTGCAGCTGTGGGACCCCCCTCCCACCTGCTGGAGGACGGAGCCCACAAACCTCACACCCCCCCTCGCACTGCTGTTCACCTGGGGGGGCGAGAGAGATGGGGGGGGCGGGGATTACTGACGCGTCACCGTGCCACTCACACAATCAGCCAATCAGCACAGCTGCTGATGGAAAAGAAAGAGAGAGAAAGAGAGGGGGAGAGAAACTGCACAAGTGGAGGCAGGGAGGAGAGAAATAGAGGAAAGTATGAGAGAAAGAGGGACTGATACAAGAGACAGACAGAAAAACAAAAAACAGATGACGGACGGACGGACAGACAGACGAACAGACAGACAGACAGACAGACAAGCAGGCAGGCAGAGAGACGGACAGACGGACGGACGGACGGACACTGACCCTGTCGATGAGCGCTCTCACGGTGTCGCCCGTCAGCGAGTCCCCCGGTAGAGGCCACTCCTCCACCCTCAGCACAGGCACGCTGTGGCACATCGGCACCACCTGCTTACTGAGGAGGACAGACAGAGACCCGTTACACCCAGAGAACCATTACAGACCTGTTACACTCAGAGAACCATTACAGACCCGTTACACCCAGTGACCTGTTACAGACCTGTTACACCCAGAGACCTGTTACAGACCTGTTACACCCAGAGACCTGTTACACTCAGAGAACCATTACAGACCCGTTACACCCAGTGACCTGTTACAGACCTGTTACACCCAGAGACCTGTTACAGACCTGTTACACCCAGAGACCTGTTACACTCAGAGACCTGTTACACCCAGTGACCTGTTACAGACCTGTTACACTCAGAGACCTGTTACAGACCTGTTACACCCAGAGACCTGTTACAGACCTGTTACACCCAGAGACCTGTTACAGACCTGTTACACCCAGAGACCTGTTACAGACCTGTTACACCCAGAGACCCGTTACAGACCTGTTACACCCAGAGACCTGTTACAGACCTGTTACACCCAGAGACCTGTTACAGACCTGTTACACCCAGTGACCTGTTACAGACCTGTTACACCTCGCGACCCATTACAGACCTGTTACACTCAGAGAACCATTACAGACCTGTTACACCCAGTGACCTGTTACAGACCTGTTACACTCAGAGACCTGTTACAGACCTGTTACACCCAGTGACCTGCTACACTCAGAGAATAACATTACAGGGTAATTACAATTTACACTTATTACACAACATTTATTCACTGATTGCCCACCCCTTTGTGCACTGGAAAGCCTACAGGAAAGGTATGATGTGAACTATACAGTTTGGCAAAGTGTGTGTGTGTATGAGCGCGTGTGTGCGTGTGTGTGTGCGTGTGTGCGTGCGAGACAGCAGAAGAGAAGGAAAGAGAATAGACAGAAGGGAAGACGGAAATAAAAATAAACAGGCAGAAAATAAAAATGGACAAACAGGGATGGGGGAGGGGGGGTAGAAAGATCAGGGAGATGGAGGGAAGGCAAAAGATGGAGAGAAAAAAAGGGGAAGTGAGAGAGGAGGAAGGGTGGAGTGTGTGACATCATCACGGCTGGCGTGACTTCGCGGCCCAGAATAGACGACCCGCGTCTAGACAGGACAGTTTTAGCAAGGGTGGGGCTCAGAGGGGAAAGCGGAGGGGGGCCTTCTGTGTTTATAATTTAAACAATGAACAGCCCTCATAGGAAGCAGCCAGCAGAGAGAAGATGCTAATGGACCCCCCCCCCTCCCTCACTCCAGATTCATCCTGGCATCCACCCCGCCCCACCCCACTCGGATTGAACCTCAATAAACCAGAGGAACCTCACCGCACTCAACTCTGCCGTAAAAACAGCCACGCCTTTCTGGAAATGGACGATTGGCTCAAATCATGAAAGCTGTACTTTCATGGGGTGGGGTGGGGTGGGGTCAGAATGGCCTGGAGTGAGGGGGGGGGGTGGGTACCTGGGGCAGGGCCGGGTCAGGATGGCCTGGAGTGAGGGGGGGGGGGGGTACCTTGGGCGGGGCCGGGTCAGGATGGCGCGGTACAGCAGGCTGACGGGCAGCGCTCGCGTTCGCCCCACAGAGAGGATTATGGGATGGAGCGCGGCCAGGACGTAGCCCTGCGTGTAGTAGGGCTGCAGGGCCTGGGGAAGATCACACAGCGAGGACAGGCACTGCACCGTGGGGCGACTACCTGCAGAGAGAGAGAGAGCGAGGAGAGAGAGGGAGATGGGGAGAGAGGGAAAGAGGAGGGAGAGGAGGGGGGAGGGGGGGGGGAGAGGGTAAGAGAGAGAGAGTGTCGGTAAGAAGTTGCTGGTTAATCCATATAAAAGAGACATTTAAAAGGCAAAGTATCATTGACAGAGGACACAAATCACACAAAAGTCACAATTACTCGAGCCCAATCATTTCTAAATGGGAAAAACTGACATAGAGAGAATGCAGTAGGAAGGCTGGTGGGACCATCATTACACACTTCCGCTTCTCGATGGATATGAGGACTTTTATTTTGAAGTGCGCTATGCAATCCTGTAGGATATAGCTCAGGACCTGGAGATCTGCACGCACTCACACACACGCACACGCACATGCACAGACGCGCGCACACACACACACACACACACTACACCGCCTGTCACTTAATGGCTTGAGCAGTAGTGCTCAGCCTGGCCAGTAAAACCCATCTGGCAGTCTGTGAGGAGAAGGACGCAGAACGTGCCGGAGTAGTTCTAAGTGTGCAGCACACGGTCGACTTTCACACAGTGAAACTCAGGGCTGGAATTCAGCAGTGCCGATCCTTGCGGCTGCTCTTTGATCTACATTCAGGGGTTGCCAGCTCGACTCCAAGGGCTACCTGGCGCTATAGCTTTTCCTGCGCAGCCGAATATTACACGGATAGCCACTATCAATTCAGAATTTCTCCATCACTTAATTGAGAATCCACCAGGTTTCTGCAGAATCCTCATTGAAATGCACGACAAGACTTTGTTTCCTTCGTCTCCTTACGTAAAGGTCCGTGTGAACGTAGCGTGACCCTTCGCTAAACTGAGGAGAAAAACACAAGGAGGGGGGGAAAAGGGGAATGTTTGGAATGCTATCTGTAAACGTTAGCGGGGCGGAGGGGGGGCGGGGGGTCTCCTGGGCATTGAGGAAACGGAAGACGCCGTACAGCAGCACACAGCACGGCGCATCACACAGTGTGCGCTTCCTCTGCGGTGCCGTTTTTATTCCATTAACTGAGTCGCCGAGCTCGCGCTTCTATTAAGCAGAGCGCAGAGCGCAGGGTCCAGCTGAGCGATATCGCAGCGGCTGCTGTCTGGTGGATTGTGGGAAGGCTGTAAATCCGCCACTCGCTCCAAAGTTGCTGCCAGGAGAACCCGCCCCCCACCCACTCCCCTACACTCCCGCCCCCCCCCACTCCCACACCGCCACACCACCACCCCCCCTTTTCCTGGATGCACAAAGAGCTGCTATTTAACCCAACAGAGCTGGCACTCAGCTACACCCTATACACTCAACACTGAAACTGACACTATCACACACTCAACACTGAAACTGACACCAACACACTCTCAACACTGCTACTGACACTAACACACTAACACACTGCCCCAGTGCCCTCTGTGCTGCCCCACTGTGCTGCCCCAGTGCCCACTGTGCTGCCCCAGTGCTCAATGTGCTGCCCCAGTGCTCACTGTGCTGCCCCAGTCCCCACTGTGCTGCCCC
Source organism: Anguilla anguilla (assembly GCF_013347855.1). Classification (NCBI taxonomy): domain Eukaryota; kingdom Metazoa; phylum Chordata; class Actinopteri; order Anguilliformes; family Anguillidae; genus Anguilla; species Anguilla anguilla. The sequence continues at coordinate 68,739,780 of NC_049203.1, read as the reverse complement.
ACTGTGCTGCCCCAGTCCCCACTGTGCTGACGCAGTCCCCACTGTGCTGCCCCAGTGTGCTGCCCCAGTGCCCACTGTGCTGCTCCACTGTGCTGCTCCACTGTGCTGCTCCAGTGCCCACCGGGCACAGCCAGACTCCAGGTGTCTGCGCAGCCAACAGGTGGGGACGACCTTGGCGGCTGAGCCCACCCCCAGAGACACATGGCCCATAATGCACTGCCCCGCAGGGCAACAGGCTCCAGATGGGTTCTGAAGCCAGACTGTGGAGGACATCCTACACCAACAACCTTCAGTAGGGCTTCAGCACAACATGCCCACCTCCAACCTCACTGATACACACACACACACACACACACACTCCTTACTGGAACTAACTCACAACACGCACACGCACACGCACTCCTTACTGGAACTAACTCACAACACACACACACACACTCACACACACACACACTCCTTACTGGAACTAACTCACAACAACACACACACACCCGCACCTGCACACGCACACGCACACCTTACTGGAACTAACTCACAACAACACACACGCACGCACACACACACGAACATGCACACGCACACGCACACGCACTCCTTACTGGAACTAACTCACAACACACACACACACGCACACACACTCCTTACTGGAACTAACTCACAACAACACACACACACGCACACACACACGAACATGCACACGCACACGCACACGCACTCCTTACTGGAACTAACTCACAACACACACACACACGTACACACACACACGCTAGACACCGGCACGCAGCCACAGCTAGAAGCTCCGCCCACGCCGCTCAGTGGGCGGGGCCGGCGACGCCTCCCTGGCGTACCGCAGCTCGCGGCACACCTTCACACCTGCGGGTGCGACCGGCAAATCGCTCCCCGGAGAACCCCGGGACCCCACATTCAGGGCCCGTACACGGGCACACCAATGTCACAAAAACTGTGGGAGGCCCACGCTTTTGTCCCTGTCCTCCGTCCCGCTCCCCCCCCCATTTCCACTCACACACTGAAGCCTCTGTTCTCTCTGAGCACTGCAGAGGGGAGGGGGGGGGGGGAGAGAGGAAGATGTAGGGGGCTTTTGAAGGAGAGAGGGGTAACAATAACACAAAAGTTGGTGCGGAAGGAAGCGGGGAGGACGGCACTCATAATGTATGAGGAGGATGAGCCTCCGGGGCAGCGGTAGTTAAAGGGACTTAAATTTCCTCTACGTGTTTTCAGCTGCAATCTCCTTACAGATCTATCGTCGTTGTGTAATATTCATATCATTAAGCAGAGCGTTGCACTCTTAAGCCAGCCTGTGCAAACAGACCTGAATGAGCCAAACAGAACTGACCTGGTCACAGCAGCCACAGCCTGTGGCCTGTACTTTAGATTTAATATATATACATATAAAAAAAAAACATCTGAGTAATCTCCCATAATCCACTGTTTCCAGGATTCAATATTAAACGAGAGAGGGATTACAGTAGATTGGAATAATACACAGTGGAGGAGCCCCATATGGACTGGAAGGGTTCCAAGACAAAGACAAATGCAGGCTGAGAAGCTGGACTTTTCCCAAATCAATGTTGGTTGAGTGTGAAATAGACACAAGATCAAGACTTGGAGCAAAGTACAGATATGGACTTGTTTTGGTGGTCTTGAAATGTTATCATTTGAAAGATGACTGAAAACGAACCGAATTTGGTTATCTTACAGCTACAGTTTAATGTTTAAATGAAAGTGGGAGCTTAGGCAATAATAAAACAAAAATACATTTTCTTAGGAAAAACGTTGTTTGGCTGGACATATGAAAAGCACCTTGAGTCAAAGACCAGTAGCCTACACAGCAGGCAAGTGAATATTGGTATGTCAAAACAGGCACTATCCCGGGGTTTCTTGGAGTGGGTTTCACTTTCTTTGAGAACATTCAGTGGCTTTTAATACGGGGCATTTAATGGTCGAACTTCCCCCAGCACCAGCACCCCCACCCTCCCCCCGGCTGCAGACCTGGCTCCGCTCACACGCGCTTTCTCCCGCGAGAGCCGCACGTAATCAGCTCGTGCGGCATTAGCCGTTATCCGCTTTGATCTTCAGTATACGGCCGCTACTCGCGCTGGACCGGAGGATTAATGAGGCTTTCACAGAGCGGCCACTGTTCGCGACCGAGGTAGCATCGCTTCGTTTGCTTTTCTTTAGCCTCAAATTTCTGTTACGCAAAGAATAAGACAGTGTAATAATCTACTATGATATTCGTATAGGCTACTCTACTGTGAATAACAACGTGCTTGCTTTTTAAAAATATAACGGTTAACCCCTGTAAACCCGCAGCAGTAAACTCGCGGTAGATATTATAACAGTAGGATTGGACAGGCTGTGTGTGTGTGTGTGTCTGTAGTGGGTGTGTGTGTGTGTTTGTGTGTGTGTGTGTGTCGGGGGGGGGGGGGGGGGGGGGGGGGGGCATGTGCGGGGTCTGGCTGTATGAACAGATATGTAAACAGAACAGACAGAACCCGGGGGCAGGAAATGGTACACTGGAGCAGAAGACCCCTTTTCCCACGAGCCGAGAGCCAGCTTATTCTGGACAAAACCAAATCTACAACCTACACCCCAGCATTTTGGGGAGGGGGGGGGGGGGGTTAAACCGAGGTTCAGCAATTTTAGTCGCCTTTTGTCTACGCCCTTGAATTGGGCACCCGTTGCCTAAAATACATCCTTTCAATCAAAAACAAATCAAAGCAAAGCACTATAAACCAAATCAAAATCACTGGAGAAGAGGGAATCATTTAAAAAAAAATTATATAAAGTACTCCAAGCCAAACGACTTTGTTTCCAACTAGGCCATTTCTTCTTGATATCTGTTAACATGTGAGCGTATATGCCAGCTTCTTTCTGAAAGTATTTTTAGAGCTTGGCCACTCACAGTGCTAAGTGTCAAGACGTCCCACTTCACGAATGAAAGAGTGTCTAACTTGTGAAATATGGTAAAGCCCCATATCAGATTAGCACAAATCCTGCATCAGCGAGGCGGAGACACTTTTAGGCTCGTCCTGCTGGCACCGCGGCGGGAGTAGGCTCATAAAAGTGTTAGGCTGCTGAGGAAATGTAATTTAATGAAAGGAGCATTTCCAGGGATCGACACGACGGAGGCTCTAATCGCGCATCTGCGGGGGCGAGCGGTTAAACTGCCCGTCCCGGCTGAGGAAACTAGGTCAGGTCAGGAGTCCGCACCTCCTGATTTACACCCCTGAAACGGGGGACAGGCCGGGGAAAAAAATACGAAGCCGGCGCTCTTAAAAACGCCAGGCCCTGTTTTGAAAGCACGAAGCGTCCAGCGTCCCTGTCATCTTGTGTGCTCAGCAGCTCTGTCGTAAAAAACACGCGAGCGCTAATACACCCGAGTAACTGGGCACACGGGGGAAAGCCGACGCCCTGGGGGTTTAGCCAAAAACTGGAGTCTGCCCCAGCCACAAATCATGTTTGAACACAGGCTAAGCCCCGCCCACAATCCTGCGATTGGCTCTGTTGGGTGGAGACGGGCGCCTGCGTTCATAAAGAGAGACACCGAGGAGGGTCTTGAGACTTTTGACAGCTCATAGTTTGGAACGTAATCCTCAATTTCTCTGCCACACACACACACAAAAAGTGTCAGAAGTAACAATGGCATTCGACGGAAAGGACTTTGTCTGATAGTGACCGCCTGACACAATGAATTGGTACCATTGGATTGACTGTGCTGCCCCCCCCCATGATTCTTCACACAGTCTGCATGACCTAAATCATATTTGAGCCTCAATTACTCGATTAAACTGCCTTACGACTGTCTAGCCTATATAGGCTATTGCAGTCATGTATGAGGGATTGTGTCAGCCTATCTGCTACTAGCTTCTTTAGTAATCAGACGGTGGTGCACCAAATGTGGGGCACTTAATTAACTGCCTCCAGCTCAACAAGTTTACTCTTTGCTTAATAAAACAAAAAAACAAGTAAACATTTTTGTGCACCAGCCAATGGCCTCTAGTCCCCTTTAATATTAAGATTACAGCAAGGTTCCATTAAAGCATGCATCACTTCAGATCATAGCTGGGGGAGGGGTAGCCTACACACCAGGGGAAAGTGTATTAGGAGGTGCCAGATCATTGCCAATCACTTATTGCTATTGCATATGGCCAAAGAAGCTTCTGTCCTTTTGATATGACCTAGCCGTCTTGCTCTTGCTGGGACGGGCTGAGGGCCATGGATGCACACGCACGCACGCACGCACGCACACACACACACACACACACACGCGCACAAAATCTAGCTGACCTATTTCCACAATCTGAGAAACGATGGTAGGCTACTGTTGTTCTAAGAAGTCAAAAGAAAACTTCCCAGAAACGTTAACAGTGAACTGTTCCAAGTGTTAGCCAGCTTGTTTCCGGAAACGGAGCAAGTTTTTCCCCTCAAAGAAAATGTTTTGCAGTGAACGTCCCAGCGCAAAGCACGTGGTAGTCCACTGGATTTGGGATAATAAACAATAAACATACCCCATGGAGCTCGCTTTGACACTTTTGCTCTGCAAGATTATAAACAATAAACTAAACACCTTCACGTAGTCCCTGTAGTCCATACGTCAAATAACTCACGGCATCCGAGACATCCAAGTAAGCTTTCGTGTCCCCTACCTTCTAAACTGAAGTCCAGCAGAACATACTCGTACACTGTGTCGGTCTTCGTCTCCACCTGCGGCCTCTTCAGGGTGGAGTAGATTTTCCCGGGACTGCTGTCTTCGGGATCTTCCAGTTTCCTCAACCCGCACCCCATTTTACCTGGAGCTGAAGTTCGCACAGGCCGAACACGGGGAGAGTCCCGCTCCGCCACGCACACCCGGAGATGTCCGCTCTCCCGAAGAAGGGTTAGCGGGATGAGCTCTCCATCCTCAATTCAGGCGATGTAATCCGAGGTAGAAGCCCCAGATGGATACAGCAAGATTACGCCCGCCGCTGTTTCATTAAGCGGCTATATTTGTGTTACTGGATGGCGATGAAGTAAATCCGGCTGTGGAACTGGTACTTCTTCGTCAAATCCGCCCAGCTATGCGAGTGAAAACGGCCATTTATGTAAAGTTTATTTGTGTTGAAGTTAGATTTAGCAATATACTATGGCATGCCACGTCGAAACCTCTTTATATTTAAAGAACCAAGTAAAAAATAGTCGTCCGGAGACGACTTCTTGTTTTTCTTCTATCTAGCTATTAAATGGCACATTTTAAGTGCGCTTGGAAAATCACGTACGGTAGTTTCCCAGACGCTCGCTAAAAATAAACCTCGCACACCGAGCGAACGTCTGTCTCTGCAACTGCCGACAGCAACTGAGAGAGCGAAAGGGGGCCGTCCGACTTGGGAGTTCCACATTTCTTCATTTGGAGTTGGGAAACGGTGCCTCTGGAACACAAAGGGGAGGGCGAACCCTTCGTCACCCAAAGCCGAAGGAGCCAACGCTCTAAATTTCCAGAGGAAATGGGTTCTCTCGGAGGAAACGGATAGGATAGGGGTTTTTTTTTCTTTGCAAGCGGCACGCTGCCTTCGACACCAGCAGATGATGGATTATTTTGGGTAACTTACTATGATTCGCTACCATTTCTCGCTGCAAATAAATAGAATATTCATATTTTAAAAGTTCAATTTTTCCATGCCCTGAAAGAGACTTTCTTTGTTGTGAAGCATCTGATGTGTTTTCCAAATTGAGTGATTCTTGTCAACGGTGATGTGATTTACTTTTTTTGTTGTTGTTTGCACAATTCTGTTTATAAGCTAATCGTCGGTTTGTACTAACACTACAGGAGGTGCAAGGTCGCCAACAATAGCAACATTTAGCCCGAAATGGAAATAGCTCGTGCCTGTTGCGTTTCAGTCTTGCATCCAAAGGTTGCTGTGATAAGCGTTTTGAAGGCGGCTGATTTCTTGTCCTCTGACCCGTTCAAAGGTCAAAGCAGCAACTGCTTTATTTAAATAGTTACGTTATTCAGTATAAAAGTTCAGGAATTCTTGGCCTCGTTTTCAGAAGGAAAATGGAAAATGTTTGTCAAAACACATTTACGACATAAGTGTCAAGATACAGTATTTTTTTTTTGTAGCAAAAATAGACCATTCATTGAGGCCCTTTATCTGCCAACAATGTCAGAATCAGCAAACGGCAAAACAGCAGTCCTACTGTTCCATTTTTATTGACCTGCTTTGCAATGTTTTGCCTTTAAGTAAATATCATACTATTGTAATGTTGGAAAACTACATGAACTGTTTCAGTTCAGTAGTTTGCAGTGTGCAGAAATGAACCTGCTCCATTTCAGGATCACGACTTGTTAATTGCAGGGAAAAGGTTTCGCAGTCAAAACATTTGCGTACGTCCCCGCTGCTTCTGGAAAATGGCTCATGGTGTGACTGACAGCACAGAAGGCCCATTTATTCAGTTATTGCAGTTTGGACCCACATTTCAATAAACTTTGTTTATGCTCCTCGTATGACATTGTTCCCTCTGTTACACTGAAGTTAATTTTTAAGCAGCAAGCAACGAAAAATGCATACAATTTTAACGAAGCGAGCGTATTGGGGATTTGATAACTGGGGCTTTGCTTGGATAGGCGCGATTGTGTCGTGGCCTGCAGATGATTAATGTGTGATCACTGGAGGCTCCTGACAGAGCAACACTGATTCACTCACCCTCCCAAAACAGACGAGCCTCGTCCACTTCCGGGGGGTGGGGGGTGTCCCGTCGGGTGCATACAGTGGCGTGTGACTGCGATGCATTCATGCGCAGATTACATCAGTGAGTTTAGGGAAGGTTTTTTTTTTGGGGTTTTTTTTTGGTGCCAAAACAGTAGAATTGCCACGAAAAGCCAGCGGAGGAAGAGGAGTTCACGCTCCGCTTCCTGCGACGTTCGGAACGAACCGCACTGACAATGGTGGAGGAAACCGACAAGAAGTGGAAGCGCACGTCTCGAACCCGCGCCGCCCTCCAAACGAAAAAACAAAACGTCCTTAAAAAACGATCAGGCGGCCGGACGGGAAACAGGCCAAACGATGGAGGTTTAAATTCAGTTCAAAAGTTTGCCCTGATTGAAGTGATTTCAGGAGGGAGATATTTCGTCCTCAGTCCAGGTGAAGTGGGTGAGATGAAAGGAGGCCCCGGTAACCATGGCAAATTCACAGAGCGGAGAACTAGGATCCAGTGAGCAGGTAAAAGCCATGAGTGGTGGTGTAGTATAATGGGTATGGAGCGGGTCTTATAAACTAAAGGTCGCAGGGTCAATTCCCAAGTAGGACACTGCCGTTGTACCCTTGAGCAAGGTACTTAACCTGCATTGCTTCAGTATGTATCCAGCTGTATAAATATATAATGTAGTGTAAGTCACTCTGGATAAGAGCATCTGCTAAATGCCTGTAATGTAATCTCACTCCACCCACAAGAACATTTCATGAGGACAACCTCCCCCCCCCCCCCAATACATTTTACTCTGCCTGCCAAGTCTTAATAAGACCTGTAACCACCTCAAGGAACCTAAAATCGGTAACTGAAAGATCAATGAAAACTAAGCCAATTAAGCCAAGACCTGTCCTGTGCTCAGACAGTGTATTAGGATAATAATACTTAAGAGTGCAACCTCCTAATATATTCAGAAGTTTACTGTCAGTGAAAGTAGGATGGAGGCAGCAAACCAGCAGTAAAGCTGCAATGCAGCACCCCAGAGTTTCAGGTTGAAAATCACACCAGCACACCCCAGGGTACTGTCAATCTAGCCTCCCCCCCCCCCCCCACCCCCTCCATGATTGTTTGTGTGTGTGAGCCCCCCCCCCCCCCCCACTCCCTTCCCCACATTCCTACCGTCTTGCATCACCCTCGAACAGAGCATTCCCTCATCCCTGTTTCCATGGAGACCACTGAGCGCGCTCGCTGGACACCTAGCCCTCCAAGTCCCACTCTGAGCGCACAGGAAGTTGCCTTTTTTTTAAAGCTCAAACCACAACAGAACCCAGTTTTGGTTGGTCTGTTTTTGTTCTGGCACGGTTCCACTCGTGCTGTCGACCAGCATTTGAGTGGCAGGGGCAAAGACGTACACGCCCAGAATTCACAGTGACAGCCATGCAATCTACCCAGCCGGTGCAGACAAAATCCAGCACCCCTTGTGTTCTCTCTCTGGTTCAAAGCCTAATGAGCAGGTTTGTGTTTCAGCTAAGGTGTGAAAAGACTGAGAAACCACACTTTTACCACACACAACCCCCCCCCCCCCGCCCCACCCTTTATGATTCATCAAACAATGTCTTTTTCCGCCTTGTAGCAAAATCAGACCCATCTTCACTTTTATGTACACCCATCCCCAACCCTTTCTGATACATCTGCAGCAAAAACTGGTTACCACTGGTATCTCTGCCAATCTGACAATAAATCTGTCATTACACAAACAGCACGGAAAAGGGTGAACTGCGGCCTTGGTTAGTGTAACAGTAATATTAGCACTGCATTGTTCAGGTAGCATCAGTCTTTCACATAAAATGGATAAGCTACCTTTGGCATTTTCAGTATACACAACACAAAGTTTCTAATAAACAACTACCGCGTGACTACTGCAGCGTGCGATTTGTTCTATTCAACTTCACGAAATTGATGTCTTGCAAAATGTCCTTTTTTGCAACACGTGTATTGTGATGCTAAAAACCAACACACATCTTCTCAGTACAAATGCTGACTCAGTTTGGAAAATTGTCTCTCAGTCAATTTGTGGCAATGAAGTAGAAGATTAATGACAAATAGCAAGGTCACAAGGCCAGACAATTAAATGATTAAGAAGGGTGTACATTTTTAAAGAGTGTATCTCATTGACTACAACGTTGGGGGTTGTTGACTTCTTACTCAGTGCAACTGCTTGTTCCTGCATAGACTACAAACCCCCCAACCCCCCCATTATGCAGTAATGGAAACCAGGTGGTGGCGGAGGAACAGGGGTCATAAAGTGACCCCCCCCCCCTCCCCGTGTTTGCTCTACCCTCCATCTGCCCACTTGTAGACAAGATGGGGGGCTCCTTATTGACCAACCTTTTAATGTCCAGCTCACACAACCCTCTCCTAACAAGAGTGAAGTGCTTAGAGCGCAGGGGAGAGGTGAAACATGGGACATTACTAAAAAATAGTACAGAAGTATATTTTTTTGAAGTATACATAAGTGCATCAAGTTTATTTTTAAGTATACTTTAAGTACTTTATAAATTGGTCCACTATTAAGTATATTTAAAGTATTTCTTGGAACTATACAATTTATACCACTATACCATTTATGAACTACTAAACGTTGTATCCTAAATTGGTAAATGCTGAATCGGCACACTTGCCTTCTACTGAGTATACAAGTTGTATATAAGTTCTATACAACTTGTTTGCCACTTGTATACTTGATAGTAGGCAAACTGTGATCTAAGTTTTCTTCTGGAAAGTAAAATGGAAGTGCACTTTAAGAGCACTACCTGAAATTTGGTTCAGAAAAAGTGTACTCAAGGCAAACTTTTATAAACTTCTGTTTTGTGAGGGATGTCAGACAAGACGAACAGAAGAGTAGAGTATGAATGCATTCTGTGATCGTACTGCTGGCCTGGGATCAGATTAGGCCTTACTTCACACACTGCTGGGGGTTTGGTTTAGGGCTCTGAGAGCTGATCCTGTATCAGCTGCTGAAGTTCAATGTCTTCAAAGCCGAGTTAACAAGCAAAAAACAAACAAATCCAGGCTTCTGGACAAAGCCGAGCCCGTCTCCAAAAACAGCGGGCACTCAGACCCCAGCCACTTCCTGCCTGCCTGCTCCGTTTCCCAAAGAGTTAAAAACAACCAGACACACACGCTCGAACACACACACACACACAGTCACACACACAATACATGCACGTACACACACGCGCATACACACACGCACACAAACATGTACAAGACACGCACGCGCATGCACGGACAGACGCGTATATACAAACGCACGCGCATGCACGCACACAAACTCACACACACTCAAGTGCGCACGAACGCACACACACACGTGCACGCACACACACACGTGCGCACACACACACACTCATGCACGCACACGCACCCACAGACATGCACGCGCACACACACGCGTGATCACACACAGACACACACAAACACAAGTGCACAGGATTGCACCCAGCACGTACACACTATTCTCGCACACATACGAAAATACTGACGTGACAGCTGTGCATTCCCAGCGTGCACCAGCGAAATGAGTTTGGTTGCCGCTGAGGACTGTGGGATAGCGGTGGGAATAACAGGAGCTGCTGAACTGAGTCCAGGTTCCCAGCTGCATGGCTCTTGTGCATAATCCCCCACCAGGTGCTGGGGTTTTAACTCGCTACCCCCCCACCCCCCCCACCCCCCCTCCACAAACCCCCTTCCTCTCATTTATCTTAAAGCTTGTCACAGAAACACACTCGTGTGAATGTCAATGAGACTCCTTAGCTCTGCATCTGTGCAATTTCCTGATTCCAGCATCTCCTCAAAACCAGACAGGATCAAAAACGAACCATGTTGCCCTTTTTTGGGCAAAATGCTCCAGACGTGGATAAACATGAACGGGACGCACAAAGGCCACAGTTTCACAGAAAACACTTTTATTCATCGCTTTCCTTTACAAAAACAATTTCCTTTGAACACACACAAAAAAGGCAACCCCTTTAATTAAATGGCGCACAAATTATTTTTGGACTTCAAAGAACAAAGAGAACATAACACAAATGAGTGTTGCCGCAGTAAACAAGCACGAACGACAAAAGCTTGCGGCGTGCAAATAAAAACGTAAAAAAACCCTCAGCACACAGAACTATGTAGCATAGGAAAAAAAAAAAAACAGTGTCGGAAGAAAACCTTTGTTTGCAGCCAGTGCTGTGCAACTAGACAGGAGATTCCTTTGGAGTGGGAGCATGTTGCATGCGATGCGCAGTTGGTCCAGGCAGGTCACATGGCAGGCATCTGGACCAATGGGAGGAGGGGTGTCCCGACCGGGTGCAGAGGAAATGGAAATCGGGCCAAGCTGGCTCGAATGGCTCAGCCAGGGAGAGGCTGAGACCGATTTAGGAGTGAGTAAACAGAAGCTCGAGATCCCAAATACCCAGAGCAGTCCAGATTTGAGTGACGGGGACGAGGGGAAAGCCAAAGATGCTACGTCTTGCTCCAGTGGCCAATGGGTTAGCAGGCTGGGACTGTGAAGTGCTTTTACAGTAAGGCTGGGGACCGCACTGTGCACCAGCACCCGTGAGAAAGAACTCCCAAGCTCCTGTCCATGGAAGTCATCCTCTGAGGACAAGAAACGGTTCCATCCTGACAGAAGCATGACTCAGCTGAGAGGGTCACAGATAGGGTAAGATAAGGGCAGGGTTACAGAAAGGGAAACTTGATAAAGTAACATCTGGCTGACACCTGGTAATTAAATAATTACCTTTAAGTTAAGGGAAAATAGATATTACTTTATTCTATTAATAGGATAATTTAGGTTTAAAAAAAGAGAAGAGCATCAGGATGTGACAGAACAAGAACAGCTACCGAACGAGGAACACGTCGACCTGCCACCGTTGGCCCTTCAGCGATAGCGGAGTTCAATCGGCACGAGAGAAAGGCTGTGTGTCAGCTGGCTGCTTTCAGTGACGGTCGCCCGAACCGAACAAAGGGTTCGAAAGAGAGAAAGGAAGGAAACAGAGGAACAGAAGAAACAAGGAAAAGATAAGAAAGCTTTTTTTTTTAAAGCTTGAACAGATACGCCCTTATTTAGCACATCTGGATTTATGTTGACAGTTGAACTTGTGGCAGCAACAGTTGCTCCTGCCAATTCACATTTTGAACAAAACAAAAAAACAACAACAGCAAAAAACCCCCCCATAAATTCAAAAGAGCAGTCAGCTGTGCACTGTAGATCAACCCCAGAGACACGGTCTCCCTCTCACAGATGAGATACGAGCGCATTGATGGATGAATGAGAGGGGATTTTATCAGAAAGTGTAGCCAGATTCGGAGAGAGAGAACGTGACCCCATAAAATTTCAACTTGACACACACAAAAAAAAAAAAAACCAGCTTGCCATCTGTTAACGTTAGCAGACGACGTGGCCGTACATTTGATGTTGTTTGATTTTCTTCGTACATTAAATTGTTTTACAGTAGCACACGTTCCGTTCTAATACCTGTGATGCTGCGGTTGTGAAATACACATTCTCTCACGTTGCTTTATGTGTTACCAGTATAATCTAAAAGTGTGATCATTACTAAATAAAAAAAACACCAAGTTCCATAAACCACACTTTCTTGAGCTTTTGGGTGTGTGATAAATGCGTGTGATGAAATAGATTCTGTAAAAAAAAAAACGTTTTGAAATTCTCTGATCACGTTGCTTTAATAAAAGCAAGTCCCTTTGTATAAAACACAAACGAATGAAGGTTACTGAGCTGAAGACCCTATTTAACCGCCAACTACACACAAACAGGAATATGAACAAACAACCATGCTGCTGGCGCCCAGAGGGTTTTTCAAAAATATTTAAGATTTCGTTACTCGCACACAATCGTTACTCTGTCTTTCTGTAAGAATGCAGTCATGCTGGTGCTTCAGTATAACATAAAGCTGTGAGCAGGATATAGGCGCTAGCTTATGTCACAGAGAATATTCATTACAAGGTCAAAACTAACACTATAAATGTAACAAAAGAAGAAAAAAAATCACAGTAATTTTCTTTCACAAAAAAACAATACATATTCAAAATTGTAAACAAATTAGTACAAATAAATGAAAGAGATATCATAAAGGATATCTTAAAAGTTACTTTCTTTGAAGAGGCTCAAATGAGAAAGTGGACATGGCTTACAATATGTATTTAATAATAATATTATTTGTTAATAAACCCTGTCTCTTGCTTTCAAAAGAGCAAGTAACTGGTTTGCAGATTTCCTTACGTTATCAGAGCCTCTTCAGAATTTGACGTATCCATATTATTGTCTCTTTCTACCCTGTTAATATGTCTCACACATCAATTACGTACACATCATACAAAAAAATAACTTTAAGCACGTTCTGAATTTCACACTACCGAGGCTATCGAATGAAATGATAAAACTTTGGACAGGTGAGTACAACAGGTAAGACTCTGAGCTGCACTTTCAGTATCAGTCCGAAGACCCCGGAAGAGTCTGAGACTTGAATCTGCTCCTTTCTCCAACGAGCAGAGGTGTGGAAACACAAAAATACCTGAGCAATCCCACGTCATCGCTCTTCTAAATCACGTCTTTTCCTTCTTCGAAAACCTGTCTGAAACCACAAACAGGTTTGCTGACACAAAATAAAACACAGACAGTTCATTTACGCGCGCGTAGGAGGAGCCCCGAGCGATTCCTAGCGATGACGTCCAGACTCGCTCTGTTCTGGATGAGCGGCGATAACGCTACAACTCACCATGGCGACGCAGAGGGAATTCTGATTGGCTGGCAAGACACCTCAAGACCTGCCATAAATGAACAAACGCGGGCGTTCGTCTGACCGAAAGCCTCACAGAAGCTGGGGATGGGATGCGTGCTCATCTGGTGAAATCCTGAGACCTGATGGGGGAGATTTTTAAGAGCGCTCTGGCCTCTTTTTTAAAAATGCTACATCATGAACTAGAGCTTAATTTGAGGAGTTGAGGGTTGATACTGAGTCTGACAGGCTGAGATTACACTGAGCCAAGGTTTTGGGGGGCAGTAAGACGAGCGAGATGGCACAGACCTGGTCAACCCATCTGAGAAAGGAAGAGTATCTGCATGGGAAATACAGAGGATGACATGAAATACTCTACAGAGACGAGAGAGGAAGGTAACCTGCGACCAGAGAAGAAGAGCGCCATTCTGTAGTCATAGCTAGGGGATTATGGGAATCAAAGTTTTTCAGATTCAGAAACAAAGCCAGACAAGACTGAACTAGGATTAAAGAGTAAATGGGGTGAAGACTGGGCCTGGGTCTGCCTATGGCTGTGTTCCAGCCTGGATCTATAGCTCGGGCCAACGGGGAGAGATCCAGGCCTGGCAGCTCAAGAGCCTCAACTGAAGAAGAAACAGGTGTGCCTGTACAGCTCAGGGAAGGGCACACACACACACACATTCCTCTCCTTACACACACACACACACACGCACGCACGCACACGCACACGCACACGCACGACACTCAGCAAGTGCACACATGTTCTCAGTCTTCCGAGTTTGTTTTTCACCCTCAAGGCAATAAATAATGAGGCAGCGCCCCCTGGTGTTGGCACTGTGAATTGAGAGTAAGGCCTGTATTATTGTATTGCGGAGGCTAGCTGCACTTTCAGTGTTTCAGGTATTGGTCAGACTGTAGCCCATAAGAGGCAATGCCTGCAACTTCCACCAAAAAAGCTTTTTTCAAAATAAATTTTAGAAGAAGTTCAAGGTCAAAACACTTATTGAAAAATAAATATTCCCTGTTTACAGTAGATAATCGTTGAAAATAAAAATGTGATAAAGAAACACTTCTGTACCTCATTTTTTAAAATAAAAAATAATTTTCATTTAAGAACATTTCTACAAATAAGAAAAAATCCAAGATATTGGCTCTCATAACAAAAATAAAATAGATCTTATACACTCCTATTCTAAAATACACATACACAGGAAAAAAAGAGGAAAATATTCAGAACAAAAGAGAACTAAATATAAGACTGCAGTTAAGAGACTTGCAATCAGGTTTTAAGAGTGGCAGTGTCCTTACGCAAGTCCACCAGTGGATGGCGTCTATATAACGTTCAGTGCATTTGGCATCTATTAAATAGTAACGAGCCAAAATCTGTAACGGAAGACATGTTCACAGATGGTTTGGATTCATTATGCTCCACTAACAAAAAGCGTTTTCTTTTTTGTGTACAAAAACTGCCGATAAAGCACCTATTAGACAGAATTTCCCAGACAGCACAGGCAACATACCGTTGGTTAGGAGGCTGTGGTGCTCACTGACCCTGAGCTGCTGGGGGGGTCTGACGCTCAGGGAGGGGCTCAGTCAGGGGGGGCCATGGGAAGGGGGGCGGGGTTCCTCTTTGAGTTGCCCTTACAGGACTCAGTCGGGGGGGGGGGGGGCGGATAAGAACACCCGAGTTTTGAGGCAGACGTGAAGGCGCAGAGGGGAAATGGGATGCTGACGGTTTACAGGGACACCTGACCGGCGTGTCTGCTGGTGTGGCGTGATGTCAGGTGAACAGGTACTAAGGGACGGGAGGAAGAAGGGCTGTGGATGGTTCTGCTTTAGGTCATTCAGGGCCTGGACGGCTGCAGCTCTGATCAGTGTAAGGTAAGAATGTAAGATGAGAACAGTGCAGATGTTTCTGGGGAACAGTCTCATGGCTGAATGGGGGTGCAGTTCATGTGTTGGGGACCAGGCTTGAGTGAGCATTGGGTTGATATCTTGGGGGTCAGGGGTTTAGAGTTGGATGAGTGTAGGGTTGATATCTTGGGGAGGTCAGGCCTTAAGATTTGGATGAGGGCAGGGTTGATATCTTGGGGGTCAGGGGTTAAGAGTTGGATGAGTACAGGGTTGATATATTGGGGAGGTCAGTGGTTTAGAGATGGATGAGTATAGGGTTGATATCTTGGGGGTCAGGGGTTTAGAGTTGGATGAGTGTAGGGTTGATATCTCGGGGAGGTCAGGCCTTAAGATTTGGATGAGGGCAGGGTTGATATCTTAAGAGTTGGATGAGTGCAGGTTTGATATCTTAAGAGATGGATGAGTGCAGAGTTGATATCTTGGGGGTCAGGGGTTAAGAGTTGGATGAGTATAGGGTTGATATCTTGGGGGTCAGGGGTTTAGAGTTGGATGAGTGCAGGGTTGATATCTTGGGGGTCAGGGGTTTAGAGTTGGATGAGTGTAGGGTTGATATCTTGGGGGTCAGGGGTTAAGAGTTGGATGAGTGCAGGGTTGATATCTTGGGGGTCAGGGGTTAAGAGTTGGATGAGTGCAGGGTTGATATCTTGGGGGTCAGGGGTTAAGAGTTGGATGAGTGCAGGGTTGATATCTTGGGGGTCAGGGGTTAAGAGTGATGAGTGCAGGGTTGATATCTTGGGGGTCAGGGGTTAAGAGTTGGATGAGTGTAGGGTTGATATCTTGGGGGTCAGGGGTTAAGAGTTGGATGAGTGCAGGGTTGATATCTTGGGGGTCAGGGGTTAAGAGTTGGATGAGTGCAGGGTTGATATCTTGGGGGTCAGGGGTTAAGAGTTGGATGAGTGCAGGGTTGATATCTTGGGGGTCAGGGGTTAAGAGTTGGATGAGTGCAGGGTTGATGGTTCAGGGTTAGGTGGGTGTCCTTCCTCTTTCGGAGTTGGGAGCACGGTTCATGTCTCGAGGGTACGGATTTAAGGCTTGCCTGGTTCATCCAGATGCTGATGTCATGAAGTCTTCCTCTCCGCCCGCCCGCCCCCCTCCCGAGTCCCCCTGGCCAGAGCGTCTTCGGGGGCAGTGGCCCAGCTCCGTAGCCCCTCCCCCCACCCAGCCCATCGCTCCTACTTGAGGGGCTCGGCGGGGGGCGGGGGGGACAGGCTGCCGACGTCGGGCCGGTACTCCTTGCGGGGGTGGGAGCAGTGGGGGCTGCGGCTGTACCGGGCCTTCAGGCCCACCTGGGAGTGGGGGAACCCTCTTCTCACGCAGTGAAACCGCTGTTCCTGGGGGGACGCAATAGAGGGGTGCGCAAGCTCAGCAGACACTACTGGAAGGGATGGACAGACTCCCATTGGCTGACCCACCTAGACCAGTGTTACGATTGGATATACAGATGGACAAGCTCATCCTGGACCAGCTAATGGGGGACTACAACCTGCAGCCACAATGGGCATCATTCTGAAATGTATATCGATATGTTATGGATGTAGTCTGTATGTATTTTGTACATGCCCCCGCCAAGGCGTAACTTGGCGGGATGGCATACCTGCCATCCCAATTTACGCTTTTAGTTCTGGGTTAGCATAGTTAATATTTGTAAGTCACTGTGGATAAGAGCGGATTTGGGACATGATAAGCAATATCCGCACACAAACAAGAAGGGCTGCAGTAATATCACTACTATCTGACTCACTAATGCCACTGATGTGTATCAGTCATTTTAGCTTGAGCCATCTGTGCTGCAAATCGAACGCGTTTCGGCGCAGAGCTGGCCAAATTAACGCATTAGTGATCATCAGCCCAGTGTTTACAGAAAACGGGTTTCCACTGGCAGCCACACAAACCGGAAACGATCCCAGAAATTAAACAAACGTAACGCTAGAAATCAGGCGAAAAGAGCTCTTACCTTTCCTATTTCCTGTTGCATGATGGGAGCCATTCCTCCAGGACTCTGGGCGTAAAGCTGATGATAGGCTGGCTGCACCATGTGATCAATGTAGGGCTGCCATGGCGACACATGAAGATGGCAGTGAGTAGCTGGTACATACAGCATGTGAGTATGTTGCATGTGCATCACGTTCTGTATTGTGTGGGTGTGACCGTGTTGTAGGTTTCAGCCAGAAACAGTGCATCAGTCAGGCTTTTAAGCACGTGCAATGAATGCATATGTGTGCATGTGAGTGTGTGTGTGTATGTGAGTGTGTGTGTGTGTGTGTGTGTGTAGCGCAGTGTGTATGAGTGTGTGAGAGTGTTTATCTGTGTGTGTTTGTGTGTGTAGTGGTACCTCGGGGACAGATGCCTCCAGCAGGGGCATGGGGGGGGGCACACAGCCCCCGTCTGCAGGCAGGTCCAGGGGCTGGTACAGCAGCTCAGACGGCTGCAGGTAGAGCAGGGGGCTGCTGGGCACTGGAGACTAAGACAAACACAGACACACGCACGCGCACGCACGCACACGCACACGCACACGCGCACGCGCACACGCACACACACACACATGCACACACACGCACGCACACGCGCACACGCACACACACACACATGCACACACACACACAGGCTTAATCCATTTAGCTTACATTGATACAATTTATACATTTATATCACAGACAATTGCATTAAAAGCAATTACAGCAATTGAATGGACAGACTACTTTAGTCTAATAAATATAATTTCAGTGTATGTTTTTGATTTGTATAGACAGGTTTTGTGTCCGATAAAGGATATTTTAGATGCTTAGCGAAGCTTTAGAATGGGTCTGTGGTTCAAAGCAAAACAGAAAAATACACTTTCTGCACATTATGCCTCCAGTGGCTGTACTTGTACTACCTGATTATTTTTGTAAAGAGAGGAAAGCTTTAATATTATCGTCAGTTGAAGTGTTTCCAGCGAGGCACGCAGCCTGACGCCGCAGCGCTCGGCGTGAGAGGAGGCGGGGCTTATACAAGGCCACGCCCTCTTACCTGTGACATGTTCCACTGCAGAGGGCCTGGAACGCACTGCGCTGGAGCCTGACAGGGAGGGAGAGAGAGAGAGAGAGAGAGGGGGGGGAGAGAGAGAGAGAAAGAGAGAGAGAGAGGGGGGGAGGGGGGGGGGGAGAGAGGGAGAAAGAGAGAGAGAGAGGGGGAGAGAGAGAGAGAGTGAGAGAGAGGGAGAGAGAGAGAGAAAGAGTGAGAGAGAGAGAGAGAGAGAGAGAGAGTGAGAGAGAGGGAGAGAGAGAGTGAGAAGCTCAACAGCTCTGACCTGCACCCTGGTGCATTTAAAAAAAAAAAACTTTATTTAAACCTTTGCAGGTTGGCATACTGACCTGGTAGTGGTGGTACGTGGGCTGCGGGTAGACTGGCGGGGCCTGGTGGGCGACCATAACTGGAGAACCGGACATGGACCGGGGCTACAGACCCGCCGAGACCACGGCACACATCCAGGTAAAACAGAAAGAAAAAAAAGAGAAAAAAAAGCTAGTTAAGTTATCATCCATTATTGTTATGCTTCAGTATGAATGAATGTGTTACAGACATGGGTACAAGATATGGCAATATTTCAAATAAGTCTTACGGTGGCTGTACATACAAAGCGCACAACTTCCTGCGGGAAGTTCTCACAGGAACATCCATCCATCCATCCTTCCATCCATATCATCCATTATCATCCAATAATGGATGATAACTAACTAGCATTTTTTTAACATTAGAACTGTAATGTGTACACCATCACAAAAAAACGTTTAGTGTTCGCATAGTGATTGGACAGTGGACGGGTGAGCGGGGATCGCGTGGTGATTGGACGGTGGACAGGCGGGCGGGCACTCACAGGCCAGTGCTGCGCTGGGGGGCTCATCTCGGGGGGGTGGAAGTACGCCACGCCGTTGTGGTAGGTGTAGGGGTACCCCGTGGAGGTGGTGAGGTACATGGTGCCCGCGGAGGCGGGGATGGCGATACCCGGGCTGGGACTGGAGATGGAGAACCCGCTCGCTGGAGAGACACACACACACACACACACACGCACACACACACACACGCTCACTGCCCAGCTGTTGCCCAAGGGATGTATGGGAGGGGTTCGTTCGGCAGGGATAGCGTTGTTCATTGCTCAAGTGACCCCTATTGGCTGTCAGGGTACCCATGGTTTGCTCTCTGTGCACACGTATGATTGGGTCTCCTCCACCCTCTGCTCTGCACATGTGCAGCTCGTGGCTGCGGTGTGAAAAGAAGCATCTGGCTGGCACCATGTGATCGGAGGACTGTGAGTTGTTTCACTCCCCTGAGCTGGCAGCAGGGGGTGCACAAGAGCGCGCTTGTACATGGTTCGCGAATTGGACATTCCAAATTCACATGGACTTGGAGATGCTACGTTTTTTTAAAAACGGAGGGAGGGTAATTTGTGAGTAGCTCATATAAGTGTCTAGACAGAGAGAACATAAAATGCTAGTCTCTCAATATGCAATTTCAATAAAAATAATTAAATCCCTGAGTTATGAGCAGGCTGCAGAAATGACGGCGTAAAGTCAGACAGAAACTATGCCGGCTGGGAAGAGTTTATCCACACTGGAGATCAGGGCCCTGGGAAGCGGGAAGATTAACGGCACTGGGCTCCACATCTGAGGCCCGGTCGCGTTAATGACTTGACGAGGGGGCGCGAGTATCCTACGGGTCCTGTGATTGGCCGACCTCCCAGAACTCCGCACGTCGCCGCACGACTGACCTCTGTCCGGTCCTCCGCGTCACGGGGGTGTGAAAGAGCGCTGACGTTCTAAGAGTGCGTTCTGCGGGACCACACATGCATTAAGGAGCCTCCTCAATTTTACTGGTGAGAAGAAGATTCTCATTTTCGAGAAGAGTTAAATTCGAAAAAACACGACCTATCCATTCACATGCATTTTGGTATATTGGTTTTAAGTAGTTAAACAGCCAATAGAAGAGAGCGGAGTGTTTTTTTCTTTTTCCATCTAATTGTTGCATGGGTTTTTAAAATGGCAGCCGTGTTTGAAATCCAGCGCAAGATGGTTTCCAGGCAAAGCCATGCACAGCGATGCTTGCAGGGCTCAACGGATGGGTCGCATTAACGTGCAGACAGGGGGACAGGCAAGGCGACGGGCAAGTAGGCATGGGTACCGTTAAGCGGTAAGTGTGGGAAGAGCAAGCCCATGGCGGACTCAACAGATTACACCAGTGATACGGAATTTAAGAAGATTTTCCCAGCTCGAAAGGGCCACATTTGGTCTGGATATGGTCAGCAATGTGGGTACTTTTCGGTTTCATGTCTACCACCTTGAGAGCCAATTAAGAGAAGGACTGCATGGGATTTAGAATTGTGTCACTGGTATGGTGACACCATGATATGCACTTTCGTACATCTCTTTGGATAAAAGAGTCTGCTAAATAAATGTAACGTAATGTAATGTATGGGACCAGCTAGACTATGTTAAATGTGTGGACTGATCACAGCATGAAGATAAAGTCCTGCAGCCTCTGTAGTTGAGTAGCTTTACGCATCTGAAGTCACACGGGCTGAATTTGGTCGTTCGTGTCACACGTTTCACTGGCTTTTTATAAATGTGAGATCTGAACGAACCACGATGCCAAGCTGCGTGAAACAGAACACCACCGCTGATGCCTACACTGCTGGCTCAGGATCAGTCCGCTTTGTGAAAATCACACACACACTGCTTTCTTCGCATTCAGGTGTAGGGATGAGTCACTCAGCCGTTCGGAGACATGGATCATTGTCTCTTCGAACAGAACGCGTTGAACGCATTCATTCGTTTGCTTTCCCTCTCAATAGCTGGCCTAGAGCAGGGCAGCCCAACCCTGTCACTGGAGACCTACCATCCAGGAGGTTTTCACTCCAGCCCTAACAAAGCACACCTCATTCAGCAGCCAGAGCAGGGCAGCCTAACCAAACCCTTTTCCTGGAGATCTAACAGTCCAGTAGGCTTTAATTTCAACCCTAACAAAGCACACCTCCTTCACCACCCAGGGCGGGGATGCCCAACCCAGCCCCTGTTCCTGGAAATCTACGGTCCAGTAGGTTTTAATTTCAACCCTAATTCGGCACACCTGATTCTAGCGATTATCAGCTGAACGAGACCTCCAGCTCCTGAATGCGGTGTGCTTTGTTAGGGTTTGAAGATGGTAGATCTCCAGTAACAGGGTTGGGAAGCCCTGCGCTAAAGTTATATAAGGTTGGCCGTGTGTGACCCACAGACAGGCAGCAGAATGGCTTTGGCGTAGGGGTACGTACAGGGCACTCCCAGTTGCTGCTTGCGGATGGCCTGGCCGATGTTGAGCCTCTTGTCCCTGAAGCAGAGCCGATCAGCCTGGGAGAGAGAGAGAGAGAGAGAGAGAGAGAGAGAGAGAACAGGGCTGGTTAAAACAGGCTAAGCCATTGGAGTAGCACACACACACACACTCACACAAACAACACTCACACACGCACAAACATGCCGCACAGCTCACACGCAGACACACCACACACCACTCACACACACACCGCACAGCTAACACACACGCACACACACACACCCCACTAACACACACGCCCCTGTAGCACATACACACACCGCCACAGCCGAAGAGGATGTAGCTGGCACACGAGGGACTGCCGATCACGTGATTGGCCTGCACCAGTGACAGCAGCGTAAACACGCCTCCTGTTCTGCCACGGACACCCAAAACCCCCCCAAACCCCCTTCTGCCTGGGCGCACCCCCTGATGGGGGGCCTCGGTTCTCCAGAGGTTCTCTGGAAGTTCTGTTCATATTTGTGGGTCTCTCTGGATTAACGAGTCAGGTGTGCACAGACTCACGCTCACATCATGAATGATCTTCTGGGCGTCCTCCTGAGTCTCGAAGGTCACGAAGCCGTACCTGTGAAACAGGTACATAATCACCACCCCATCACCGTCATTATCAGCTTAAAATACGCGTGTGATTTAAAGGCGCAGTGCAACATTGTCGTAAGAACATCAGGAACGTAGGACAAACTCACTCAGCTGCCCTGTCATGTTTAGATTCATGCAGCTAGCTATGCGCTAAAGCGATTCTGCTGAGGTGCCTTGCTGAAAAATTCCAATTTTCTAACCGCAACACCACACTTTCACTACCAGAAATGGATCAGAAGAAATCGCCCTTATTAAAAGAGCAGAATCATTTAAAGAATAGATTAAACGTGCTCAGGTCCATTTAACATCAGAACTCTGGCAGTAGTATATAGTGCAGTGGTTCAGGAACTGGACTTCTAACTCCGGGGTTGCAGGTTTGATTCTCTGGTGGGGCATGACTGCGCCTTTCATTACGGCACTGAAACTGACCTGCTTCAGTAAAACATCCAGCTGTACACACAGACTGAATTGAATGCTTATTAGCTGCACTAACTGCTCTGGATAACAGCATTAGGCTAATTGCCTAAGACAGTCAAAGATGAAAACGTAAAATGGCACTAGTATTACCCAACTCCATGTCTGAAGCTGTACCCTCTCAGTATTACGATAGACTTAAAATTATGGAAAAATGGTGAAAAAAAATATTTTCACATTACTGACTGTGTTGATATGTAAGTGAATAGAACTAATCTCATTGAACCACCTCGCTGCTTAACAACCGTTGCTATTAATTTGTGTCACAATAAACTGATCTGGCTTTTCCCCTGAGGCAGTACAATGAAAGCAGGAATCAGCCTCAAACACAATGTGCTCATTAACCCGTCTCAGCTGAAGTGCTCTGTGGATGCCCTGCTCAAGCAAAGCTTTCCTGAGCTACAATCAATCCAGGCCTAATATTTTCCGGAAAAAAAAATATAAAAGTGTGCAGTGTATTTCTTCACCGAGTAGCCACACTGACGGATTTTAAGCTCATCTCCAGCTCTGATAGAAACAGCTGGTTTTCTGGATGGATGGTGTTTGTTATATCGTTTGTCACACGTCCTTATTTTAGACCCGGCCTTGGGTTCACACTCACCCCTTGGACACCCCCGCACGGTCAATAACGATCTTCACCTCCTTCACCGCGCCGTGCTGGGAGAAGAACCGCCGCAGGTCACTCTCGTTCGTCTGGACACACACACACACACACACACACACACACAGACGCATGCACACACACACACACACACACACACAGACGCATGCACACACACACACACACACACACACACACAGACGCAGGCGCACACAGACGCATGCACACACACACACGCACACGCGCAGACGCACGCACACACGTACACACACAAATACACACGCACACACACACGTACAAACACGTACGCACACACACACGCACGCACACACACGTACAAACACGCACGCACACACGTACACACACACGCACGCACGCACACCCACACACACACAGTCAACATGTTTATTTAGGTTACAGAATCTATGGCACATTATCACATCAGCTAATAATGCCCGTCATAACATCTGAAAAGAAGTTCATTTTACGATATTATTGTTCCAATCCCAATATGGACCCCAATATTATTGTGTGCATCCCCAATTTTATACATCAAATTAAGAGCTTTAAGTGTGACTCACCTTAAAGTCGATTCCTCCAACAAAGATTCGGTTAGGGATGATCGTACCATAGCGGGGGGCGTGATGGGGGGGCACGCTCGAACAGGGAGACACCGGGGCGGGAGAGGGGGTGCTGGTCTGCGTCTGGTTACAGGCGAACTAAAACCGGGAGATTAAAATCACGGATAAATTAGCGCATTCACCAGCGACTGAATTACAGCACGTCAACAGACAGCCAATCAGTGAAATTCTGTTACCAGACTACAGGTATGGCTAATCAGCTCCATGTCCTGTAGTCCTAAACTGGATATTAATCCCAACAGGCCTGTTTTAGGAGCGTGACTGCCTAATTTGTTTCATATACCTGTGTACATGATGCCTTAGCCACTGGCTGTTTCTGTTCTAACCATTCTAACACAGCGATGATAAACTTATCCAATCATTGACTTTTATATACAGAACATTTACATTTGTCTCCAAGCCACAATGGACAGAAGAAATTCAACCGATAATGTTTAGTTTAACCAATCATATTAATTTTAAAAATGAACGAATTAAAGGTTACCGCACGTGCATTATCCTCAAAAATAATATTTACAGTAATAAGGCGTTACGGTTTTAATTTGTACATTTTATTTAGTCTACGGGACCACAATTTACAAAACATGCGTCCAAGTTGCAGTTACTGCCCAACGACCTTCAAGCATTTGAACTTTTGCTCCTTTCAGAAAGACGGGCATTCCCATTTTAAACGCAGAATGGGTAACCCACACACGCAACAATGGCAAGTGCTAATTTGCCTAGCTAACATTAATCACTCGCTGTTAAACTAATACAAGATGTACTCATACAAGTTTACACATGTGATGCCATGTAATTGACCAGCTATAAAGCTATATAACTCCCTTGTGCTTTCTAGATCTGTTAGCTAACTGAATTATGAATCATTCATCCCTAGTAGTATCGGTCAATAATTAGCTACCCATAGCTAGCGATCATCAAACTACAGCAGGAACAAAAACGTTACACTGTCACAGCCACCTAGCGCGCGATCTCACAAAAATGGACATTTACAATATAGCTCATCTTGAAAAGCACAAAATAACATTTGCACTTGCAAGAGAATAAGGTTTGTAAAGTAACAGCAACAGAAAACTTAAATGTCGATCATGGGGCAGTCCCGAATATCTAACTCATTAGCATAATTCAACAATGTAGGCATCAAAATCAATAGCCAACTTTAGTGGATAACTTATAAAAATCAAAAAACATTGTCGATCTTACCTAGCTGCTACATATACTTATTCTGATGATGTAATTTAACTACCATAAATAGTTAACAGTAATTATCGTAATCTAGGTTAGGCCAGCAGGCTACAATCATTCTAACCTTACAAGCTTTCACTTACAGTTGTTTCGTTCTCCATCTTAGGAATCGGCTTGATTGAATATTAATCTAGAACAGACGTAAATTAAATTAATATTTGTAACTGAGTAAGATAGATACGCTAAACTATTCGAACTTGAGTACCACACAGGCTCCTTGGACCACGGGACCGGACCATTCGTCGAGCGATCGCCTCCGGCCTGACGAACTCCTCGCGAACTCCAGTTCTGTTCCACTGTAGCTCACCCTACTGGAGAAAAAACACAACTGAACCAATTTTCTTCGATACACGCGCAAGGCAAAAATCACCTGGTAACTCAGAGTTTGGGCTACTATAAAACGAGGTAAATTAATTTACATCTTGGTAATATACACGTTGCTGTATATTTCTTATAACTGTTCTTTTACTTCAAAATATTGTAAATCGGAACCGTGACCCCTCTACACTAAGTGAAATGGAACGCTCCAATCGGTGTTTGATTGACATGCTGTTGTTTGGCGGGAGATGCCATCTTCGGAAATAAAGATGCTACTTGTCATGGAAAGAAGTTTACATTCCTTTGAAAACGTGCGGTATCAATCGATTTTTCGAGGTGACTTATGGCAGTACGAATAACAAACTATAGTATCTGTCCAAATGGAAATGTCTAATAATGTTGCTAGCTGGAATGTTTGTAGCATTTTTAAGATGGCTCAGTAACGTTAGCCACGAAGCTAGAAGCGGACGTTACCTGAATTGTCCTTGGCTAGGCCTGTGTGGATAACGGTGAATAGCCCCTTCGTTGACAGTACACAAATCAAAGCTCTTATAGTACATGTATATTTAGCTAATAAAAATGAATCCAGTCTTAATCACTTCAGAGCAAAGCACTCACGTTTATTGAAGTAATCATACAAAATACTCAAAATAGTCCAAGGGGAAAAAAAACAGGAACATACAGCTGATTCATACTAGCACCAAGCAAAAGCGAGAACAAGCTTGGAGAGCGAGTGGCTAACTGCCTGTGGAACAGGAGGTCTCTTTAAGAACATTTTGGAAGGGGTTGGGGGGGGTGTTGCTGGGGGAGGTTTTGATGTATACAGCACCTGTTGCTGTCTTCAAGTTCCCTGTGCTTTGATTGCCTCTTGCAGAGAGAGAGAGAGGGAGAGGTGGGCAACAGGATCAGCGAATCTGCAGGTTAGTCTACTCTTAAGACGTAAACAAAAAGTGTCCTGGTCTTGCTGGTCCACATCACAGACTCATCCAGGCCAATCTGCCCTGCGCTGTTAGGTGCTGTCACCATGGTTACATGTATGTAGTGCCTTACTTGCGGTTGCATGTTAGCAGTGACATTTCACGGACTGCTTTGCTCTTGCTGTTCTGTCACACATTTCAAGGGGGAGGATGGAAATCTTACATTTTAATGGCATGCACCAGACACGTCTGAATGCTGCAACCATTCGTGGGCTTAGGATGCATGTCTAAGTGACGCAGACAGAGTGAAGATTTTTTTTTGCTGTTGTTATCACAGCGTGCGGTCACTGTTAGTTTGGCCAGGGTGGCGCAGTTCCGAAAAGCCAATCTGAAAATAAACGGCAATATCAGGTGACGTGTGTGCCGTATCTCTTTTTATTATTATGGAAAGGGAATATTAAATGGCATTTGAAACACAAACAGACAACAAGACAAAGTGCTGCTATTTGAGTGCACGTGGCACTGTGCCGTATTCTGGGTATAGGGGTCCTGTGCCATGCTGTGTCATACTGCCCTGTAATTGGCTGTTACACATCCATACCATTCCATTCAGTGACTTACCTTTGTCGGAATTGGGACGGGAGCAGGGGAGGTGGGGGTGGGGGGGGTGGGGGGGGGGGGGGGGGGGTGGGGGGGGGCAGAGAGAGGTCCCACACTGTAAGATTCAGTCAGTCAGTCAATTTAGGAAGGAAAGACAGACACTTCTCCATTATCCAGGGAGAAGGGGCGATAAGGGTAGAGAGAGAGAGAGAGTGGGAGAGAGAGAGAGAGTGAGAGGGGGAGAGAGAGGAAGCGAGTGAGAGAGAGGGAGAGAGAGAGAGAGAGAGAGAGGGACTTAAACTCTGGCCTCCTATGCCTGTGTTCACATTCCAGAGCGGTATCATTAACATTGAACTGAGCTGTCACTCTCGCTCTCTCTCTCTCTCTCTCAATCTCTCTCTCTCTCTTCCACTCTCTCTCTCAGTCTCTCCCTTTTCCATCATACACATCGCGGTCCCTTAATAAGTGACTTTCATTTTTACCCTCGTTCTCTTGTTCTCCCAGCCTAATCCATCCTTTATAAGTATTTATCTGAGGATCGTTTTCCTCTTTTTCTTTTCTTCTCCATTCTTTCCCTGTGGAAAATGAGACAAGGCCTTTGTTGAAGCTACTCTCCCAACAGCCAAGGGGTGTAAATTTAGGTTGAGTGAGGCTTTTGGATATAAATGGACTAGGCTAACCCCAATAATACATCTTAGGTTTAACCTGGATATAGACTGTCTACGTCTTAGTCGGCTTGAAAGCGTTCTCTTCTCAACCAAATTTGGCTGGGTTTTCACCTGAATGGATTTTCACTGACTTCACCTCGAAAAAAGTTCACTGGGATGGTAAAAGATAAAGTGAAACAAAACAAAAACAAACTACAAATAAGCCAAGAAATGGAAATGAATAAAGGATCAGCACAGACCATCAGTTGTGAACAATAGTGTAAACAAGTGGGTTTTTTCCACCTTGCTCCACTAGGCCACGGTATTAGTTTTTTCCAGTTCCAATTCATAGTGACATAAAATATAGCAAAAACAAACACATCAAATTATCAAAATGACCTAAACATGTAACTAAAGTTGTCCTCTGGGTAAAATATACATGTAAATTATTGGATTGGGTAAGTGGTGAGGTGGGTTAATAATGCTAATTGTGATATTCGGTCCGCCGGAGAGGCGGATTGGTCTCGGCTGCGTCGGCTGGTGGAGAGAGCACACACACCTGGGCTGCGTTGGCCAATCCGCCCAGGTGCTTAAAGGTGTGCTGCTCTCCACAGTTCGGGGCCGAGACCGGGAGCACGTTTCTTTATTTCGTTTATTTGTTTAGTTTGTGTTCACGTGTTTGACAGAGCAGAAAACGAAAGTGAACCACTACTGGAAAGTGGTCGCTCTGTTCTACTTCCTTTTGCGACAACCAATGGTAAATGGACTGCATTTATATATGGACTGCATTTATATAGCGCTTTTATCCAAAGCGCTTTACAATTGATGCCTCTCATTCGCCAGAGCAGTTAGGGGTTAGGTGTCTTGCTCAAGGACACTTCGACATGCCCAAGGCGGGGTTTGAACTGGCAACCCTCCGACTGCCAGACAATCGGTCTTACCTCCTGAGCTATATCGCATGGTGTTTCCCGGAACTGCCGCATCTCCCTCCCAGGGGTGTCACGCTGGCGTGTGACACTAATTTCGCTGCATAAGGTATTCACTGTTGGAATATGTGCGTGCTAACAGTCTTTTATTTTTTAATCACTCATTTGTAGTTTTTATTTTGTCACAAACCTATTTCTTTTTTAAAAAGTCTGGCTGCAGTAGACAAATATATAAGAAAGGTTAACTTGGGGACAGAACTGACTGATGGAAATGAGTGCATTTTTACTTAAGAACTAAACATTTACTTTATGAACACTGCATGAGGTAAATATTGAAAAACAGTGCTACCAAAGTAAAACACTGCAGAATACTTTAGAATGATGGATGCTCCACAATGGCATTGTAATTTTAGCAGTCAAAACCAAACTTCCACTTTGTTTCTGGTTTATCTTTTACTGGTATTAACCTGCTTCAACCCCAATGAGATTTTTTTTAATGGACAACCAAAACATTGAATACAAATGTGTGTAAGAGTTCTGGAAACATCAGAAAGGCTTCTCTTATGAAAGAGAACTGATGCTTTTCCAGCGGTTTACAGCCAAATTTTTCTTTATGCAATCCTTCAGATTCCCATGCACAGTCTCATTTTTTGACAGTGGTCTTCTGTGCACAAAAAGGTGTTTCTTAAAAAACAAAAAAAGGTGGTTGGATGTAACATACACAAATGAATTCTGTCAGTCAGTGAAGTACACTGTCAAATCACCCCAAACTGGACTGAAATTCAAAGCATGTTTCAATGCAATCAACATATCAACTCTATTCTTGGATTTAGTCCATTTATTGTGATGTTCAACAATGTCATAAATATTATGTGTGCCTGTGTGTGTGTGTGCGTGTGTGTATGTGAATGTGCGTGTGCCTGCATATGTGTATGTGAGTGTGTGCGCTTGTGTGTGCGTGCATGCATTTGTACGTGTGCGTGCATTTGTGTATGTGTCTGTGTGTGCCTGTGTGTGTGTGTGTGTGTGTGTGCATGCATTTGAATGTGAGTGTGTGTGTGTGTCTGGGTCTCCCAGCCTGGGCCTCCTCCCTCCCTTCCCCAGCAGTGTGTTCTGGACTGGCTGTCCGTTGGCAGGGCACTGCTGCGTTTCAGGGCCTGTGGAGAGAGGCAGCAGGCTGTTGTTTCCCAAGCCCGGCAGAGTGTGTCTGACAGCCCAGCAGGAGCTGCAGCCCCGCTCCGCGCCACCCACTCTACAGAATGCGCACCTCCCTCCTCCGCGTCGCTCTCTCTCCCTTCTTCACGACCGCGAGAAGGCCTTGACAGTACCGTGCCAGTTTCGCCGGTGCCCGCGAAAAAAACACGGCAAAGAGAAGAAGTAGAAGAAGAAGCGTACATTGCTTCACGTCTGGCCTTGTCTCCGTCCTTCAAAAGTCCCTTAATCGCGCGTCCCTTTCAGTG
Source organism: Anguilla anguilla (assembly GCF_013347855.1). Classification (NCBI taxonomy): domain Eukaryota; kingdom Metazoa; phylum Chordata; class Actinopteri; order Anguilliformes; family Anguillidae; genus Anguilla; species Anguilla anguilla. Next base: position 68,709,638 of record NC_049203.1, on the reverse strand, counting down.
CGTTCTGAGCCCATGCTGCCTGCCTGCATTATGAAAGCAGAAACGCGGATCTGTTTTTAGCAGAACAGCGTTGTAGCTACCCACTGTATATGCCTTCAAAGTCGTTGGCTTTGCACGAGACACCATGCATAATTCTGTTCAAACGTCTTGAGCGCTGTACTTTTCTTTCGACGTTGCGCGCACAAGAAATTATTAAACAACTTTTCCTAGTCGGTCTAGAATTTATTTCGATTGTATGCAAGGAGACGAAGAAGAAATATATGCCACCAAAAAAAAAAAAAAGCGTCCGGAGAAATACATTTTAAAACTATGCAGCAGACGGCTTTATTGTTGTGTCTGCGTGTTGACTTGCATGTAATATTCAATGTTTTGTTTTGAATGGCCGAATTATAAATCTGCTCAAAATGATAACGTCTGCAAAAAAAAAAACAGAATGAGAATGAGTAGCCCATTTTGTTCTCCAGCTCGTCTGCTTACAGTACCACTGAACATTTCAGCAGGGAAGTGTGAGGTAGGACGGCGGCGCTAATGATCCGCAGGACCGTCCAACATTCCGCAACACCTCCTTTCCACCCGACACCTGCTAGGCTACTGTACTGGAACCACCGAGAACACCGTGCATACCTCCTTTCGTAAGTATTTGAAAGAAACGACTTCGCTTATAACCGCTAACTCTTTCCGTCAGACTGTAGATGCGCTCATAACTTAATTAGCAATCATATGACAGTCCCGGGAAAGTAGCCTGGCAATGATTTTCAGTGTCGGTTTTAGTTTTCGCATGAATCCTTGCTCAGTTTGCACCGCTAAAAATAGCATACCGATTACGATGGTCGTTGCTTTGATAGTTTTGTCATGAACTAGGCGTATTTTAGTTTCCCCCTTTTTTTTTAAAACGAATTTTATTTATTTATTTTAAATCAGCGGTAGGGGGAGTCGAAGCGCTTTAGCGTGGATGAAGTTTGCAGTGAATCAGCTTGTTTCTTGTTTTCGGCTTCTATGCCTGATGAATAGAACAGCCAGAACAATAAAGTAAATATCTGGAAAAGACACTACACAGCGTCACAAAAATAACGGTGAACTTTCCCATTGTTTCATTTAGGCCACGTGATGTGTATTAGCCAGCGCACGAACACAACGATAAGCAGGCTCTCGATTCGAAGGTTAGTAACTAGCCTATAGGCTGTAGTGGCTTGCTCTAAGTATTTGTTTATTTTTTCCTGAAGTTGTAGGCTAGTTTACTGAAATAGCCCACCTGTCAGTTGTAAACCAGACTCTTCAACGAACGAGTGGCTGTTGTTCCGAGTTTTGCTGTTTGTCTTGATGGAGAACTAGGATAATTACCCATGCTGTTATGGAAACGAAAGAAACATTTGCAGGTGCTGTATGGTTGTATTCGGGCTGACTGCAAACGGAATAATGCTGCGGTATGTCCAGGAGTATTTTGTACATTGCAATACAAAAACCATGGTCCACGCTGGATGTCTTCCGTTCTGTAGCCTATTTAAACAAACACTGATTAAATTGTGTTGGTAGCAACAAATCCGTTTGATTTGATTTTATTGATAACACATAGCCTACTATAGGCTACGCATGGGAACGGGTCATTATAAGAACTCAGTCATCCGTTCATTTTTAAAGTGGCTTTAGTATTCGTATTTTCTTTATTGGGGAACTGTAGTCCAAGAGTGGACAATAGCCTATGTTATTACCTAGACAGTATCCACGCAAACACAAAACTACCGCTGCACTTTACGGTGTGGCCTAACTTTTGTAAAAACAAATGACTCTTGTGCACGAACCAATTGCTTGATTGCGTTGTATTTTAAATGTAGCCAATTAGAAATAACTCATTATGTAGGGCTACTGCATATCATCGTTTGACAAACGTATTCCGTAATTTTTCAGAAACAATAACAGAAATCATAGTCTGCCTAACTGTGCGAAATTCTCTTTAGGATGCCTTTAGGATGAAAAGGTCGGTCTTAATCCCCGGGTCCTGGGAACCTTTCTTACACGCTGACCCTCGAATCTCTGTCGCCAAATATCCCCGACCCTAAAACTTTGATTTCTCATCCTATTATTTCGCCTCGCTCTCGTGAACATCTGGGTGGTTTCCCCGAGCGTGAGACATTCCAGAATCTCATAACGATATCGACTCCCACCCCCTCAAAAACCTAGTTTGTCCGATTTGCATGTTTTGGAACCCCCGATTACCTTACTCCTTGAGTGGATTGGCCAACGAGACTGTCAGTCATGGGGTATGGGCGGGGCGTAGGTAACAGGGCCGCGAAAGGGGATCCGTGGGCGGTGCTGCTGTCAGAACTGTTCCTCATTCTTGTCAAAATTGGCTGGAGCGGAGTCGCTTATCCGCGGGTAAGCGAGTGTTTTACTTTTTGAGACACCCGCAGCTGTCTGCGTATAACAAAGGGAGAGGACTGGCAAGTTACATTCGTCCAACAGCGCATTTCACGTGAAGATTTGCACTTGCCGCTTTTTTTCTTTTGCAGAGGTTGTCAGATGGATAATAAGAGAAAGGAAGCTAACCATTTTGTTGTGGGCTCATTTGAACAGATAAAGCCGCACATTCCAGAATTGGTATTTTAATTTTCCACGAGCACGGGGGTCTTTTATCATCTGATAATTGTTTTTTCCTCTGTGCGGATGGGAGCACCGACATACGGTTTCAAGACAGCACATAGTTTTCAAGCTTGCCCGGAAAAAGACTTGTTGCACGAGAGACGCCTCACGGGAATCGATCATCTGTGCTCGTGCCTTTGTGCGTAACCGTGATCAAAATTGCAGTTGCCACGAAATATGTGTGCGTGAGTTTTGTTCTGCTTGAGGAAGTTCGGAAAGTTGGACAGGATGCGGTGGGAGAAGATGAGTGAATAACTACCGAACAGACAGTGTGGAAAGCAGGCAATACAATTGGCTCACAAACAGCAGCACAGCAATAAAAAAGAATTTGTGGAATTATTGCTGTGCAAACTGACACGCCCGAGGACAGATGTGCAACAGCGTTCTTAAATTTAAATCTTGCGAGTGTTCCATTATATAGACTAGCGAAATATATATATATATATATATTTACATGGCACTCCCCGAAGAACAACCGGCGCAGACTTGTGTTGTGCAGCTAACATTCTTCAATTGAATAAGAAAATACATCTTTTTTCCACCCTATTTATTGCTTCTTGACCTTCTCGCGATGTCGGAGCGGCAGTGCTATGGGGACGGACTGTGCGAAGACGGAGCCCCCGAGTTCCACCCCGGGAGAGCGTCCAGGGCTGGCAGGCGAAGCGGGGTCATCCTCCCCGTGGCCGAGCGCCCGAACCCCGGCTGCCAGGATTCCGAGACGATCCTCTTGGACGCCGTGAAGGCGGCGCCCAGACGGAGCAGCATCATTAAGGTACGCGCTTAGCTTTAGCTGGGGGCTTCCCGCAGAAGCGGAGTCACCGGCTTCCCCAGAGAACCTATAATGCTGTACCTTTTTTTTTGCGCGTTACTTTTTGATGCGCGCCCCTGGCATTCGTCCATTTGGTGAACATACAGGCGAACCGGAATTGTACCGGCGGCTACTGTCAGATTTCTTGTTCTCAAAAACCTTTGTGCAGTCATCCGCAGAAATTGCTTCGAAAGTTTCTGGTTCAACAGGTATTCTCGAATATTTAAAAAGATAAAAGGGTGTCAACGGTGATTAAACGGGCATGGGCTCAATCGCGCAGCAGCCGCCATTTGAACTCGGGGCAGCGCGTGCCCCTTCGTAGCCTTGGTTTCGGGCATTTCACAATAATTAAAGATTGTGGCAACTCCTTCGCCTGGAACAAGTGATTCAACAGTTACACCTTCTAGTTTCAGCAAATCAACATAGTCTTTGTTTGTGTTTCTTGAACCCACACGATTCATCGTTTATGTGGGGGGCAATTTACGCAGTGCTGAAGTGAAGATACACGTGCACAAATACTTGCTGGTTTTCTTTCCCCTCATTATGGTGGGGAGAGCGCAGGCAGTGCGAGGTGCACATAATGCTCGTGCCCAGGTGAACGCTCGCTCTGCATCCTGCCGACGGCCAGCACTCCTGGCCAAGCGTGTCGGCATGTGAAAGCATCTTTGCATGCGGTTAGACATGCAGCTGCCAACGTAAAGCGATGGCAACCCCCAGTACCAGCGCTGTACTCGCGCACACAAACACACCCAGTTTTTAAATCCGCCACACGCGCTGCTGCTCGCTGCCGGAAACCAGCGTAAAGTCAGCATCTGTTGCGAGCAGAAATGTAGGCTACCTTTGCCCGAGCGGGGCTTTGTTATGAAATCAATTTGCATTAGTCAGCCGCTGCCACAGCGGAAAAAAGAAATCAATTTTCCGTTCAACCGAATTGTTGCTGCTATCGAATTTTGAGAGAATGCTAGTCCTTGGTGTTTTTGTGCTAAATTGAAGAAATGTTTCTACTGCTAACTTACGCGCTGCTTTGGAGTTAATAGAAAGTATATTGTGTTGCTTCATTGGAAACGAACCCCAAATGCCCGTATACCAGTCGGGTTGTCAAAAAATGTTTGTAAATACATAAAGTGTAATTCATTGCGCGCAAAAAATGGATGACCCAATCGAAAACATGCACTGAAACAGTATTATGTTAAAGAACCCCAGAAAATGAACTTCAAATTTAAAACGTTGATTTGAAACACGGCCACTTGGAAAAACTAGGCATTTTAAATGTTAGTAATGTACGATCTTACCTGTGTGGAGGAATAGTGCATGTCTATATATCAATCAAGAAAATACAAAATTTCTGATGGATTTTGTGTGAGAAAAAAGAAACAATGAACAATTCCTTCTCTTGGAAATGCATTGCTATTATGATGATGACCAAATGTAGGTTTATATTTTAGACGGAGTAATACTGTGTTGGGGAAAAAGGTGGAAATTTCCTATATCAGTATGGTTATATATTCATAAAGCACCCCGGAACCTGGGAATAGCCAGTTTCACAAAACATCCAATGCGGGTATTCATAAGTTGTACATAAATAAGGTGCACACTACTGTGCATGTCTGTGTGAAAAAATAATCTCATTCAGACTTTGTGTTATATAATGGTATTTCCAGCATTGCCTGGTAAAATAACACAAAGTAATGAGAAAAGTGGGATGGATGTAGATTCTTTTGAGCATAATAACCTTACCGGTTGTCTGTTTTTGGAGTGCCACTGCGCTCTAAATGAGTTGGTTTGTAGATAATTAGAAGGGATAGTTCACTTTCTGGAATAATCAAGGAGTATGCATTCAAAAATTTTCCATCATTGCACACAAAACATGTATGGGCCAATCAAATGCATACACTAAACTGGACAAATAAAACCCTGGACAGTGAACAATTATGTCATACTAAGATTAGGTGTACGTTTCTTACTAAATAAATGACATTTAGCCTATTATTTAGGCTTTCAGATAAGACCCTTCAGCTACAACAGGACTGCAGCCATCACTGCTGTATTACATTAGTCACTGAGGATGGCCTGAGCATTTATCTTCTGTCTCTCTCCCACTGAAGTGTCTTACCTTCTTAATAAAGTCGTGACAGAGTCTGAAAGCTATGCATGTTAGTTGGTTTGAATGATAAAG
>NC_049203.1:68654017-68699017 GCF_013347855.1 Anguilla anguilla | reverse complement strand
TGTGTGTGTGCGTGTGTGTGCAGTGTGTGTGTGTTTACAGTGTGTGTGTGTGTGACTACTTGCATGGTTGTGCGCGTGTGTGTGTGTGTGTGTGTGTATGCAGTGTGTGTGTGTGTGTGTGTGTGTGTACTTGCATTGTTGTGTGTGTGTGCGTGTGTGTGCATGTGTGTGTGTATGCAGTGTGTGTGTGTGTACCTGCATGGTTGTGTGTGTGTGTGTGTGCGTGTGTGTGTGTATGCAGTGTGAGTGCGTGTGTGTAGGCAGTGTGTGTGCGTGTGTATGTGTGCGCACTTGCCTGGCTGTGCGTGTTTCTAAGTCAGGGAATACTGCAGCCTTACAGCGGGTGGAACGCGATGTCACTGCCAGACTGCTATGACATCACTGCTTTTGCGAGGGGAGATCTCTGTCCAGATACTGTGGCTCCATGGCAACCTGTGACACCCGCCCATCTACTGAGAGGAGGGAAGCACAGTGGGAGGGGGCGGGAGGGGGGGGTCAGGAGCTTATTGAATTTTTTCTTTCTACGGAGGTTTAAATAAATGCCATGTCCTGGTGATCTGATACTCATAGTCTGGGAGAACTTAAAGCAGGAACGCAGTCAAACCCACCGCACGTTCATGTGGAGGCTGTCACACACACACATACACACACACACACACACAGTCTCAGCAGTTCTCTGTCAGGTTCCCAGCACACTGGGAGGGAGGCTGGTTTAGTGAGGCTGGTTTAGGCTGGTTTAGGCTGGTTTAGGGTAGCTGGTTTAGCATGGCTAATTTTGCATAGGTCATTTAATGTGGCTGGATTAGCATGGCTAGTTAGTGTGGCTGTTTTAGTTTAGCTAGTTTAGCATTACATTACATTACATTACAGGCATTTAGCAGACGCTCTTATCCAGAGCGACGTACAACAAGTGCATTAGTTCACGGTGCAGAGGTGCAAAAGAAACACACTAGAGTGAAGATGGCTGGGTTAGTTTAGCTAGTTTAGCATGGCTGGTTTAGCATGGCTGGTTTAGTGTGACTGGTTTAGTGAGGTTGGTTTAGGCAGGTTTAGGCTGGTTTAGGGTAGCTGGTTTAGCATGGCTAATTTCGCATAGGTCATTTAATGTGGCTGGATTAGCATGGCTAGTTAGCGTGGCTGTTTTAGTATAGCTAGTTTAGCATGGCTAGTTTAGCATGGCTGGTTTAGTTTAGCTAGTTTAGCATGGCTGGGTTACTTTAGCTAGTTTAGCATGGCTGGTTTAGCATGGCTGGTGTAGGGTAACTTTTTCAACGACCCGGCTGAGAGAAGGACTCCTGTCTGGAGCAGAACTTCCAGGAAAGAAAGCGTCTGGCAGGATTAGGGCTCTAATCGTCTTTCTGTTTCCTGTGCTACATTACAAGCCCTCAGGCTGAGTAGGCCCCGAATCTCTCACACAGCTTAGATTGAGAGACTCAGGGCGAGAGCGGGATTGGGAGAGAGAGAGGGGCATAGTGGGAGTGGTAGAGTGTGAGTGGAGAGAGAGAGAGAGGGGTAAAGTGTGGGTGGAGAGAGAGAGGGGTATAGTGGGAGTGGTAGAGTGTAAGGTAGTGGGGTAGAGGGGTAGGTTAGGGGTAGTGGATTTGGGTGAGAATGAAACTGGGGAATCTGTTGCGGTGGAATGGGACTGGCAGCCGTATTGCCACTGTATGTAAGTAAGGATTCGTATTTGAATTTGTGTGAGTGGCAGCTTTGTAGTGGGACGTGGGAGTGGCGCTGTGGTGTTGTTGCTGTGAATGGGCGAGCGAGAACGCAGGTTAGCCTCACTAATTAAACGCAGTGGCACGACCGCGGGCGTGTCTGGAATGTCTGTGAGACCGCAAGGTGAAAATGAGCAGGACGGTCGAGCCTCAGGATTAATGGGTCCAGACCGGAGGGCGCGGTCACAGCCAGACTGGAGGAGAAACCACAGCGCCGCGGGCTTCCTTCCCCGCAGGGTCTGCTGGCTTTTCGTTTTCGCCTTAATGTCAGCAACCAGTTCAGACCTCAACAAACCAGGTGAGTTAATTGTGGAATTGACGGCTTTATTTGATCAATTAAGTGCAGTGCAACAACAAAAACCAGCAGAGCCTGCGGCCTGCCAGCACCAGAATCAGGGGCACCCCCAGGGATTTTGGGCCCTATGACAAGATCTCACATTGGGACCCACCACTCCCACCTACCCCCCCCCCCCCCCATCCCTGCACAATTACAGCACGGTTAATTGAGGGCCCCTGTAGGTCAGAAAACCCCAGCCCACCCCATACGGCACCGCGGGTTACTATATGACACACTGTCTCAGAACCATGCCAGCGGGTGCGTGCACGACCTGCGCAGTCATTCGGCGACGCCCCTGTGCTCACCGCGCAGTCATTCGGTAATAGCTCGCACGCAGACGTGCGGGATTGAGCAATGGGCCCGAAGTGTGCGAGCGTGTGTGTGCGAGCGTGTGTGTGCGAGCGTGTGTGTGCGAGCGTGTGTGTGCGAGCGTGTGTGTGCGAGCGTGTGTGTGCGAGCGTGTGTGAGACAGTCGACGCCAAGCCCCTCAGGATTTCCTTTCTGATCACGATAGCCTGTCCAGGCCAGTGATTACCGCAAGATTATCCCTCCCCCCTCTTCTGTCGTTCTCTCTTCTAATGGTAAAAAGTATTTCATATCACCGCCTCTTTCTCTCACTCTCTCACTTTTTCTCTCTCTCTCTCAGTCTCTCTCTCTCTTTCTCTCAAGTCTCTCTCTCCCTCACTCTTTCTCTCCCTTTCTCTCAAGTCTCTCTCTCTGTCACTCTCTCTCTCTCTCTTTCTCTCAAGTCTCTCTCTCCCCCTCACTCTCTCTCTCCCTTTCTCTCAAGTCTCTCTCTCTCCCTCTCAGTGATTTGATGATTTGAGCAGAGCAGGCATTTCCTCTCTATGGTCGCTGGGAGTGAGGCTGGTGCTGACCCCCCGTGACCCCTGACCTTGAATAAGAGGTTCATTGCTCGGTTTCCATGGAGACCGCAGCCGCACACACGCATTTCCCGAGCCGCCATCTGCTTTTCCCTCTCTCCCCGCTTCCCTTTGTCTGAACATCAGTGCGCAGATTTCTTCTGAAGTTTCAAAAAACAAACTTGATTTTGAAAAAAAAAAGCCATTGTGTGAGATTATGCAAATCGCCCCCATAGCAGCGCATGCAACGAGACAAACCAGTTATTAGAAAGATTCGGATGAATCGTGTGACAGTCGGAGAAGACGTTCTTCGCTCTCCTCCTCTCCGAGTACGTCTCTATCCGCTGTTTTAGTCCTTCTGAATCGCAGCTTGTCTTTCAGGGGAGGAGAAAATGCGAGGGTTCGGACAGACAGGACGTCAGACGGGCAGACAAACAGTTTAGACACGAGGCAAACGAGTCACTCCACGAACGACACACGAGTCACTCCAGGAACGACACACAAGTCGCTCCACGAATGACACACGAGTCACTCCACGAATGACACACGAGTCACTCCAGGAACGACACACAAGTCGCTCCACGAATGACACACAAGTCGCTCCACGAATGACACACGAGTCACTCCACGAATGACTCACGAGTCACTCCACGAATGCGCGGCGGACGGAAACAAACGGGCCCAAATTACTGAGGTGGGGTTGACTGCAGACGAGCAGGACCGATGCCATAAGATCGACTCACTCGTGATTCAGACAGCTTTCCACATAGTGCAGGCTGAGTCATACTGTGTCAAGCGATTCACGTTACCGTTCGCTCGGATCATGACGATGCCAACTCTCTCCAGCATCGACATTGGGCTGGGCTCGCAACCCTGGTCCCGAAGAGCCCCAGGTCCTGTTGGTTTTGGTGAATCTGCAGTTAATTAATGAAATAATAATCTCCACCCCTTCCATAAGGCATTTCACTGAATGTGGTACTTAAGAGTCTTCAGTCTTTCAGTCTAATGGCTGGGGTTAGGATTGTGTTTGCTGTCATACTCAATCGAAACTAACTTTAGTGCCTGGAGTCTGGACACACACACACACACACACACACACACACACACGCAGCAGAATCAGCACACCATCAACACACGCAGTACTCTGAGCACTGAGCAGCCCCAGGCGGCTTGCAGTCGAATGCAAAAGAGGTCTAATTAAAGTAATTAGTGGTTCGCAAAGCATGAAGAGATGCTCTGCTCATTTGCTGCAGGAGCACGGACTTAATCAGGGCCTATTCATTCCGGAAACAGCTCGTTCTCTCTCTCTCTCTCTCTCTCTCTCTCTCTCTCTCTCTCGCTCTCTTTCTCGCTCTCTCTCACTCGTTCCCCTCCTCCGCTCACTCCCCTTTTTCCTGCTTTTAGCTCAAGTTCAAAAAAGCAAATGAGAGGAGAGGAGAGGAGAGGAGAAGAGGAGAGAATAATAATGGAAGCGACCGTAGCAACGAACAGCCGTTGAGAGGGGTCACTTTGATCTCATGGACCGGGGTTTATTGGCTCTTATTCTGACTCAGCGATGGAGAGAGCGAGAGAGAGAGGAGAAAGAGGGAGAGATAGAGAAGTGGATCATGTCTGGGTTGGATGAAAATGAGTGACAGGAAGACTAGACACACACACACATTATGAATAGTATGACAGGACAGGATGACAATCTTGTGTGAGTTCCTACCTTGCTAAAACACAGTAAATATGGTACGCAGTCTAATAAAATAATGAACAGTACTGAACTGACCTCTAGATTGCGGTACTGCGGGTTCAAATCCAAATCAGGCCACTTTGCCATAAAGAAGGGCTCTCTCCCAGATGAGCTCCAGCTGCGTTATAGGGCCCAACCAGCAGGGGGCAATGATACAGAGAGGGTAGGCGGAGGCCTGAGGAGGCTTTTATTTTTATCTTCGTTTCCTGTCCCTGGAGCTTCGTGTTGTTTTTCTGTGCCCAGCGCTCTCTGATGGATCTGGCAGACAAAATAACTGTGGCTGTTGTCAGGTTTACACCAACAGCGAGAGCGGGGGGGGGAGGGAGAAGTTTGGCAAGTTTTGGTCTTGGCGTTGGTCTCCAGAATCTCAAATTACTTTTCTGATTTATTTATTTATTTTTTGCTCCTAGTTCCAACTACTGTACACAGCTGCCGAAGGCTGTGCTTCTGAAACCTGGTCCTTCCACTTGGTATGCAACCAGTTACATATAATTAGTTAGTTCTACAGATGTATATATCAACCGCGCTCACACACTCAGTCATTGTTATGCCTTAAATCAGTTTGTCATTCATGCCTACACGATACTGGTTGCTTAGCCCTTTGAAGAGTAGATTTTTTTTGCAAGTTTTCTCCAAATTCTCAGAGTCAGTGTTCTAGAACTCCACTGCTTTCAGTTTACCAGCAGTGACTGTGACATCAGCAGTGGAATGTACAGTTAAGAACGTTCTAATCACGTTCTAATTTACCATCTCGCTCCTCGCTGCCTTAAAGGGTTAAAGAGGGCTTTAAGTGTTGCTCAGTGGACGCACTTTGGAGCCGGTCGGGCCTGCCGGACGCGCCGCCACACACCGTCGGACTGCGACCCAGCGGAGCCACGATCCGTGACCTCATTTCACCCTCTCCCTCTCTCTCTCTCTCTCTCTCTCTCTCACGCAACACGCTAATTTGATTGGATCCCGTTAAATTGATGACTTCCCACGGTATTACGGGCCTAATCTGATCAGCCGCTGTAATTCCAGCGAAGCCCTGGCGTGGGAGGCAGCCCGGCGTCACGGGGGAACGGGAACCTCCGATTTTTAGAGAATCTGGGCTGGACTGGTGCTTCTGCAGCCCTCAGCTGGAACGCTGACAGCGGGGAGAGCAGTGCAGTCAGCCCCCTATGGCCGTCCACACGCAGCTGCATTGTTAGCTGGCTTTCTTCAGCAAGCAGCTCTTTATGACCTCTGCAGGAGAGAGCCAGGCCCATTCGCTGTTTAGCATAAAGTGCCTCATCCTGAATTAGACCGTGGTGTGGATGAAACTTTTTATTTTCAGACTGCCGTCGGTGGGTTATCCGTCACGTGAAGGATTTTGTCCGTGGAAATTTGACGACTTTTCGTCTTTCTTCTCTTATCGGTATATATGTGTGTGTCCTTGAGCAGGCGGGACAGGCTGTGAAACACCCTGAGCTCCTGATTTAAGCTCGGCTCGCCCGGGTCACGGTTCGGCGGCGTTTCGCGGCCCGGCGGCCGTCCCTCGCCTGTTTTTCCGAGTTCTGGGAGAAAGCGGCTCGCTATAAATAAAATTATAAAGCAGGGGAGTGTGCCATAAAGTTCAATCGAGCGATTGGGAGTCTGGGCCGGCGGGACCTCCCGCCCGTGACCTGTTCTGAGCACGAACGCCGGCGCAAGCGGCTGATTTATATCAGACGGGAGTTTGAGTTTAAAATGGTCAGCACCCCCGCCCCCCTCTCTCCTGGACGGGGGAGGTCGTTTCTCACGACGACCCGTAATGGAGTTATGCAGCGAATCAGCGACCCGTAGCCCCCCCTCTCTCCTGGACGGGACATTTCGTTACAGGAGGATCCACCCCCCCCCCCCCCCCCCCCCGAAATGACGGAGATCGTTTCTCACGACGACCCGTAGCCGCCCCCCCTCTCCTGGACGGGACATTCCGCTACAGGAGGATCCGCCCCCCCTCCCCCTCCCCCCCCCCCCCCCATAATGGCACACCCCCACCCTGATGAAAAATAACAGCTAAGACCAGCTGGGATTCTACGATGGTTTAAGATGGGTTTTTCAACACTTCTAGCCAGTCATAGCTGGCCTGTGGCTGGTCAAAGCTGGTCAAAGCTGGTCAAAGCTGGTCAAAGCTGGTCAAAGCTGGTTAAGCTGGTCAAAGCTGGTTAAAGCTGGTCAAAAGTGGTTAAACTGGTTAAAGCTGGTCAAAGCTGGTCAAAGCTGGTCAAAGCTGGTTAAGCTGGTAGAGTAAGCTGGTGGTCAAACTGGTTGACTGGCTGACTAGATAAGCTGGTGAACAGCGGGTTGACCACCTTAGGCTGGTTTACAGTGAAATTCTTTCAGCAGGGCAGGTAATCCCTGCAGACAACTCTGAAAGAAACTTTCTTTTTTTTTTTCAAGTTTTTTTTTGGTAAGTTCTCAGGGATCTGCGGGATAGGTTTCTGGTTTTGCCAGCGCCTAAAGAGCTGCAGAATTTCACACTCTCGCTTGACCCCGGAGGGTTTGAGGCCCCGATGTTAACTGGGCCAGCTTTCTGATTCAGATGGTCTCATGGTCTGCACTTTGAGTGAACTCCTTAATCTGTCACTCCTACTTAGGTATTAAATAGGACTCAGATCTGTGTAATTCGATTTAATTATGCGGAACGACTTTCAGAAAATGTAGTCTGTCAGTCGTGATTTTGTGGCCACGCCTAGACTGCATTCAGAATACCTCTCAGGCTTTGGAGAATGGAATCCCTGACAAAGACCAGGAGGTGGTGAAGCTGGGTTTTAAAAATAAACGTATTGAGGGAGTGCGCAACCCTAATCCAAAGTACCGGCATGAGGGAGGTCTGTGGAGGCCTGTGCTTGTGTGAATGTGTCTGCTTTTGTAGAAGTGTGTGTGTGTGAGAGCGTTTGTGTGTTTGTGTGTGTGTGTGTGTGTGTGTACAGTGTGTGTGTGTGTGTGAGTGTGAGCGTTTTTGTGTGTGTACAGTATGTGTGAGTGTGTGTGTGTGTGTGTACAGTATGTGTGTGTGTGTGTGTGTACAGTATGTGTGAGTGTGTATGTTTGTGTGTGTGTGTGAGAGTGTTTGTGTGTTTTTGTGTGTTTGTGTGTGTGTGTGTGTGTGTGTGTGTGTGTGTGTGAGAGTGTTTGTGTGTTTTTGTGTTTGTGTGTGTGTGTGTGTGTGTGTGTGTACAGTATGTGTGTGTACAGTATGTGTGTGTGTGTGTGTGTGTGTGTACAGTATGTGTGTGTGTGTGTGTGAGTGTGTGTGTGTGTGTGTGTGTGTGTGTAAGAGAGAGGAGGGACTAGGAGAGCATACGCATGCTTGCAGGTGTAAATTCACGTCCTGGTCTTGTGTCTGTGTCTGCGTGAGCCTCTGAACCCTTCACTCATCATTAATTCATGCTGATCTTCAGTGGGAGCGGATCCGGTCTTTCGCCAGTAAGCCGCTCAGCCGAGCTCCTTGATTGGTCTGCGAGTGAGAGGAGAGGGGCCTATTAGGGCTCATCCTCTTACGCAGGTGCGCGGGCGGACGTGTCAGCGGTGCGCGTGCTCTACCTCACACTTTTAATCTCTCTGTGCCTCGGTCTCCGTCTGTCTCTCTCTCTCTCCGTCTCCGTCTCGTGCTCAGAACAGTTTTGACGCGTCGCTGACATGTCCTCCACGCTGTTTGCAGAGGGTTTAAGTGCTGAGGATCTGCTGGGTGGCCTCTGGCTGGGAGGGCGGTGTGCGGCTGTGCTTTGGCGTTTGGCCAGAACGAAATCGCAAATCGGCGATTTCATGCGTTGTCGCGTTCTAAAAATGTGTCGTCTGAAATTCTTAACGCATGTTTGAGCGTGTGCAATGCGGGCCGTGCGTTTGCAGCGCGTCGGCTGGGTGTTGTCATTCGCCTTCGGGTGCTTCCTGGTGTGTTTCGGGCCTTAAACTGCGCGCGAAGCGTCTTCCTCCTCCTGGCGTCTGTGCCGGCGCGGCGTGCACACTGCGGTGTGGTGAGGCGGCGGCTGACATCACACGCTTTGGAGGAGACCGCGTGCTCGTCCGTGCCCTCCCGAATCCACTGGGGAGGTCGATGTTTCAACATCAGCCACGTGATTGGTTGAAAAAAACTGAGGTGAGAAAAGCAGTGGGGGGGTGTGGGGTGGGTGGGGTAAGTGAAGCATAGAAAAGAGAAAATGACAGCCGTGGCAACAGTCTCCTAGTGGATGTACCAGCTGTTGCTTCACTGAAATAGCACAAATAATAATATGAAAGAACAACAAAGACGGGAGTTATTAATTAGAGTAGAAAGGGCCTGCTAACCTTTCCCCACATCCTCGCTTTCCCTCCCCCTCCCTTTCTCTCTGATTTCTGCTTCAATCTCAAGATGTTATTTGCATAACGCTTCTGCAGCAGCGCTGACATTACTATCTGTCTTCCTGTGTCAATTACTCCCCTCTCCTTCAGTTCTCTTTTCCTCTCTCTCTTTCTCTTTCATTCTGTCTCTCTCTCCCTCTCTCTTTCTCTCTCTGTTTCTCTCTCTGCCTCTTTCTCTCTTTCTTCCTCTGTCTCCCTCTCTCTCCCTCCCTCTCTCTCTCTCTGTCTCTCTGTCTCCCTCCCTCCCTCCCTCTCTCTCTCTCCCTCTCTCTCTCAGCCTCTGCCCATCTCTCTCTCTCTCTCTCTCTTTCTCTCTCTCCCTCTCCCCTTCTTTCTCTCTCACCCCCCCTCCCTCCCTCCCTCTCTCCCTCTCTAAACAGCTGTCTGTTTTCTGTCAGCGTTCTCAGGCAGTTTTACAACCTCGTGAGAAAGCGTCGCTGCTCCTCTCCGCCAAATTCGCCCATCCATCAGGGGCTCCCGGTCGCTGTCCTGTCCCGTCCGCATTCCGGCGTTGCAGAAACGTCGCAGAGACGCGGTCCGGGCGTTCTGAGCAGGGCGGGTTACCCCCCTCCCACCCCCCTTCTCTCCCTGTTTGGTTCTGTTGGCCCCTGCCCTGGGGTAGGGGTACCGCAGGCCCGCTGTGGAGGCGGCCCCGCCGTCTCTCTCTCTCCTGTCCGTCTCTCCCCGTTACCGCGGCGGCGCATCGTAAACGCTTCGGTCGCGCCTGCGCGCGGCGGAGTCTGATTTACGCCCCGGATCGCCGGCCCGTGGGGTGATCTGCGCCCGTCATCCCCGCGTCGGCCCGTCACTCCGTCTCACTTACTGTGTCTGCACATCTCTCCTGTCCCGCTCTCGCGCTCTCTCTCGCTCTCTCTCTCTCGCACACGCTCTGTCTGTGCAGCGTTTCTCAAAATGTCCCTGGAACACTGCGACAGCTTGGGAACATTGATTTCAAAACCTTTTGCTTTTTTTTCTTTTCTTTTTTCCCCCCCTTCCCCTCCCTCTTCTTTGGCCTTTTGAAGAGCAGGTTTTTAAAAAAAATGTTTTAATCTGACATTCTAAGTCCAGTGTTCTAGAACTCCGCTGCTCTCAGTTGCCAGCAGTGATTGTGACATCAGCATTAGAATGTTCGGTTAAGAACATTCCGATCACGTTCTAGTTTGTGATCTCACACCTTAGAGGGTTAGCTGATGCGACTTAACGAGCTGTCGAAACGTTGCCCGAGCTAACAGGCCAGAAGGCTATGCGTATGCGAGTGGCACTTTGTTGGAAAGCAGCAGTGCTAGGCCAGGTTCGGAACGATGTTTTTCTCTCCCTCTCCTCCCCGTGTCCCCCGCTTTCTCTCTGTCTCTGCCTGCATTTCATTCTCTCTGTCTCTCTCTCCTTCTCTACTGTCATCCTGTCTAGACGCTTTATTAATGTCAATTAGATTGGTCAGGGCCATGGGCCAGCGTGGGGCGGAGGAACTTCAGTAGACAGAAAGGGAAAGGTCGGCAGGACCGAGTGTGTGTGTGTGTGTGTGTGTGTGTGTGTGTGTGTGTGTGTGTGCGCGTGCGTGCAGAGAGCATTTCTATGTATGTGCCTGTGTGTGTGTGTGTGTGTGTGCGTGCGTGCAGAGAGCATTTCTATGTATGTGCATGTGTGTGTGTGCATATGTGCGTGTGTGTGCAGAGGGCATTTCTGCGTTTGTATGTGTGTGTACTCTTGAAGATATTGCCGTATTCAAAAAAAACAAAAACATGACAGGTCAAGTAATGTCACTGATATGTTGATACGAACAGGGAGTGCATCGTGGCTTTGGGTTCGAGGACAGGCCTCTTACTTTCATCTAATAAAAGTGAGTACAGTAAATGGCGGACGGAAACCCGAGCTTCTGCCGCGGCTCGGCAGTGGCGGTTATTGCCATGGTAACTGTTATACGCCTCCCGCCGCGCGGGGATGAAAGTCTGTCACCTGCCGTCACCTCGGTGAGTTCTCATTACCGCCCTGTGTGTGTCCCGCTCGCCCGCAGAGACGGACACCGCGGCCGGCGTGAGAACGCACGCGTGTGAGAGGGTGTGTGTGTGAGTGTGTGAGAACGCGCGTGTGTGAGAGGGTGTGTGTGAGCATGTGTGTGAGTGTGTGTGAGTGTGTGAGAACGCGCGTGTGTGAGAAGGTGTGTGTGAGCATGTGTGTGAGTGTGTGAGAACGCGCGTGTGTGAGAGGGTGTGTGTGTGAGTGTGTGTGAGTGTGAGTGTGTGAGAATGCGCGTGTGTGAGAGGGTGTGTGTGCGAGGGTGTGAGTGTGTGAGAACGTGTGCGAGGGTGTGGGTGTGTGTGAACGTGTGCGAGGGTGTGTGAGGGTGTGTGTGAGGGTGTGAGTGGGTGTGTGTGTGTGTGTGTGTGAGTGTGTGTGAGTGTGTGCACGAGCATGCGTTCTGCCCTTTTATGCGGACTCACAGGCGGCGGTATATGTCACAGTACACAGATTTTTGTTTAGTTTTTACATTTTTTAAATTTAAGGTTGAATGACTGCCTTATGGGTAATGGAGAAAGGAGAAGCAAGAAAGAGCGGGGGTGGGTGTGACGGTAAAAGTGAAAAGGAGAGATAATGATCTCGGAAACTGGGATGCGAATGACAGTATGCAAACGAGGGGTCATATGCAAAACGCAGAGCCTGGAAATGCTAGCCTGGCGCTACGGCAGCGCTCTGAATTTATCCCCTCGGCCTTAGCATTTATCCACTGACCCTGAGCATTCTAAGTAGTGTTCTAGAACTCTGTTGCTTTCAGTCTCCAGCAGCGACTGTGACATCAGCATTAGAACGTTGTCTGTTACGAACATTCTAATCAGGCACTGTAATTGTGATCTCACACCGTGAAGGGTTAAGTCGTACAGTCGGTCAGTTTGATGGGCACGTGACTTATCCATATCAATTCCAAACATCACCCGCCCCTTTTTCAGAACCGTGCAACCAGCACGTCTACATAGATCTATAAATATAAGCTACATTTAATGAAAAAAAAAAAACTGTAATATACTCAGGTCATAAATTCCAGCCATAAAAATTTATCCTGCAGGTTGTGTTTACGCACAACGTTCAGCGATCATTTGGATTTATGGATGTGTAGCCCCCTAAAAAACCCTTTTTTATGTTTGTGACGGGTGTGTATTTCACTACACCCATTGGCGGTGTTTTCTCTCGAACTCAAATTTATCTAGAAGAATAAAATCCTGAGCAGCGTTTACACATGAAACCTTACAGGCTTCGCGGGTTTGCTGATGTGCAAACAGAACCTGCACGTGGTGTTGCTTTCGTATCTTAGTCACACCTGTTTATTTTCAATAACGGACGGAAATGAACAGCCTGCTAATCTCAGCCTGTGGGTTAGGTAATGAAATTGGAAATGTAATGTAAATCTGAATTATGTATGATTGGGTAATTGAAAGATTGATGAGGGCTACTGTGACATTAATTGAAATGTACCTCAGTGAGTGAATTATATATATATATATGTGTGTGTGTGTGTGTGTGCATATATATATATAACTTTATGTATAATATAATTTTTCTTTTGTTTGTGTCTTGAAAAAAATGCTAGAGAATTTTTGCAGTTTAAATCCTCCGATTCTTCATTTTATTTGGCTTATTAAATTTCATTAATGAGGGTTTTTTTGTGAACTTGTGATGAGAACCGCTCCCCCCCCCCACAAAGCCAAAGTATTGATCTGCAGGACTAATTGCGCTCTCCGACGTCAGCGGAAGTGGAATTTTCAGAGTTTGATCTTTCATAATTAGTGCGGTTTGGCTGCAGCAGGCCTGTTCCTGTAGGGCTTCCTGATTTTGCGCCTGTCTCACGGGGTGGACGAAGGGGACCGTTCTCTCTTCCTCTCACACAAGTGAAGTTTCCGGTCAACAATGCATCGATTCAGGTCCCACAATTTCATTGGCTGTTTGCAGGATAACCCTGGGCCCAGATGCTGTCCTCACTAAGTCCCAGAATGCTCTTTTCGT
Organism: Anguilla anguilla; assembly: GCF_013347855.1. Classification (NCBI taxonomy): domain Eukaryota; kingdom Metazoa; phylum Chordata; class Actinopteri; order Anguilliformes; family Anguillidae; genus Anguilla; species Anguilla anguilla. The sequence continues at coordinate 68,686,030 of NC_049203.1, read as the reverse complement.
ACATTTTCGAGGCAAACATCAAAAGCTAGCGTCAAAGCTACAGAGGGTGCCGGTAGATTTCATTATTTATTTTTGTTGTTGTTATCTCTGGTGTCTAAGTCGGCTAATTGGATGTGGATTTTGAAGTGATCTGAAACCCTATCAGATAAAAGACTATCCCCATTTTGATTTCTGAGTCACTGGGTCGTAGACTGAACACTGAAAGGCTCCTGGCCAAATTCTCTGGTTTAAGGTCTCAGACATGGCCGCCTTTCCATCAACTTCAAAGGCGCACGTTCTCAGCTGTATCCACTGGAACGTCGTCGGCCCTCCAGGTAACAGGTACAATTTCAAGGCTGATGTTAGCGCTGTCAATCACAAGCTCCTCGTTGCTTGTGTGTTTGCTGGTGCCCTTCAGCTGATTGCTATACTGAGTGCTGCTGCTGAGAGATTGCAGTGTGGTGTATGTGTGTGTGTCTGTGTGTGTGTTTGTGTGGTGTGTATGTGTCTGTGTGTGTGTGTGTGTGTGTGTGCATGTGTGGTGTGTAGAGGGTGTACTTTATTGTTGTTTGACATGAGACTCATAATGTGGGAATATAAACAGCATGTCCTTAGCTTAGCGAGATTCCCACGTTGCTCTGTATGTGTGTGTGTGTGTGTGTGTGTGTGTGACCTCTGCTGCCTCTTAATTTAACATCCGGCCTGGAGTGTGTAGTGTGTGTGTGAGTGTGTGCATGTACGTGTGTGTGTGTGTGTGTGTGTGTGTGTTGAGGGTTGTGGGTTGCGGGTAAGGGGGAGGGGTAGCCATAGTTCACACAGTGTGGTCTGTGCAGAGTAGGTCAGGTCCTGGGTATGGGGGGGCGGCGTGTGGGGGGGTGTGTGGGGGGTGTGGTGTTCTCTCCCATACATTACGTAAGCAGATTATATTACATAATGCCTTTTTCAAGAGGAGCAAACAGACAGCTTCACTACATCACTACACTGTGCCTGTGGGCACCTGCTTCTCTCCCTGTACACGCACACACACACACAGACACACACACATACACAAGCAGCTACACAGGCACACACAGTACATGGTCTTTGTCTTTGTGTGAGTGTGTGTGAGGTTTATCTGTGTGTGCATGAGGCACTGTGTGTGTAGGTATGTCTGTAAGCGTGTGTGTGTGCCTGTGTGCATGAGGCACTGTGTGTGTGTGTGTGTGTAAGCGTGTGTGTGTGTGCGTGTGTGTGTGTGCAGGCCTGTGTGCATGAGGCACTGTGTGTGTGTGTGTGCGTGCCTGTGTGCATGAGGCACTGTGTGTGTGTGTGTGTGTGTGTGTAAGCATGTGTGTGTGTGCGTGCCTATGTGCTTGAGGCACTGTGTGTGTATGTGTGCGTGCCTGTGTGCATGAGGCACTGTGTGTGTGTGTGTGTTTGTGTGTAAGCATGTGTGTGTGTGCGTGCCTGTGTGCTTGAGGCACTGTGTGCGTGTGTGTGTGTGTGTGTAAGCATGTGTGCGTGTGTGTGTGCGTGCCTGTGTGCTTCAGGCACTGTGTGTGTGTGTGTGTGTGTGTGCCTGTGTGCTTGAGGTACTGTGTGTGTGTGTGTGTGCGTGCCTGTGTGCTTGAGGCACTGTTTGTGTGTGTGTGTGTGTGTGTACGCCTGTGTGTGTGTGTGTGTGTGTTTGTTAGCCTGTGTGTGTGTGTGTACGCGTGTGTGTATCAGCATGAATGTGGGTGTAATTACGGCTCTGCTCACTTCCTCTACTGTGATTAGCCTGTCAGAAGAGCGTTGAGCCACCACAGATGGGAGCCACTTCTCTCTCACACCCTCCCCCCTCGCAACCCCCCCCCCCCCCCCCCCCCCCGGCCCTGCGCACATCTGCACTGAACCCACGCTGTCTAACGCTGGACCGTCTGCTGTAATTAACACTCACAAGTTACTGCAGATAGTCAGCTATAAGTTTCATTTAAGCTTCCTGCGCGGGGGGGGGGGTGGTAGGTTTACATGTCTGTTTCAGCTATAAACTACAGCCGTTGCTCACTGATGTGTCCGACCCACACGAGCTCCAGCAGGTGGTTATGCTGTACCTCGCCCGCACGCACGGCTTGTGGATAGCCATCTCCATCAAGCTCACGGCAGCGACAGCTCTGTGGTACTGACTCTTTGGCCGTTATTATTATTATTATAACTGACGAAAGGCGTCCATTACAGACGGAGGACGGGCTCCCCCTGACCTGCGCGAGCCTCATCTCGCTCCCCGGCCTCGGTTCGCGGTTGACTTCCTGTTTTTTTGCTGAAGTAATAAAAGAGCGACATCAATCATGATCTGTCTGTGACGAGCTCCGCCCCTTGCCCTCTCTGTCTGAACCCCTGCTCCTTTTGTCTGTCTTTATGCTTTACGCTTTCATATTGAGCCCTCCTTTATTTTCGCCTGCCTGTTGTCCCTAATCCTCTCTCTCTCTCTCTCTCTCTCTCTCTCTCTCTCTCTCTCCGTACCTCGTTCCATGTCCGCCTTGGGTTTGTTCGTCCGACCTGTATTTAACCTGGAGGGTCACCTGTGCATGTGGTTAAGTTTTCGGGGATTTCGCAGCCAATCAGAATTCATGGCGGTGGCCACCTAGGGCGGTTCATACAAGTCCTTCAGTTTATCAGTGCAGAAAAAAAAGACGTTATTAAGTATTAAGTATTATTAAATTATTTTTTTTCTTACATAATACAAATGCCTTGAATGACAAAAAAAACATGTTGCAGTGAAAGTATTTTCAAGAATATTAGTCATTTTATGATTATTGAATGTTCCTTGTAGTTCCTTGTAGGATGTATGGTGCTTGAGACCACAGACGGGGGACGAAAATGAATTGCTGTGGTCTTTTATGAGGATAAAGATTTTAACCCCTCCAATTTACTCATTGCTGGCCCTCGTTGCCCAGCACCCCTGTACCCCTGCACCCCCTCTTTAACAGTAAAGCTGGTCTCACGCTGGCTCCTGTACTCCATGCTCTGGGTGTGGTTTGTTCTCCTGTTATGTTTATTCGCTCTGCTGGCCTTGGTCAGTGTGGCCCAGTAGTCTACGGGAGCTGGCCTGCATACAGGACAGCTGTGTGTGCAGACACTGAGCTACTGCGCTGCTGCGCTACTGCGCTACTGAGCTACTGCGCTACCGCGCTACCGCGCTACCGTGCTACCGTGCTACCGCGCTACTGCGCTACTGAGCTACTGCGCTACCGCGCTACCGTGCTACCGTGCTACCGCGCTACCGCGCTACCGCGCTACCGTGCTACCGAGCTACCGCGCTACCGCGCTACCGTGCTACCGCGCTACTGCGCTACTGGGCTACTGCGCTACTGCGCTACTGCGCTACTGCGCTGCTGCGCTACTGCGCTACTGCGCTACTGCGCTACTGAGCTACTGAGCTACTGCTCTACTGCGCTACTGCGCTACTGCGCTACTGCGCTACTGAGCTACTGCGCTACTGCGCTGCTGCGCTACTGCGCTACTGCGCTACTGAGCTACTGAGCTACTGAGCTACTGCTCTACTGTGCTACTGCGCTACTGCGCTACTGCGCTACTGAGCTACTGAGCTACTGCGCTACTGCGCTACTGAGCTACTGAGCTACTGTGCTACTGCGCTACTGCGCTACTGAGCTACTGAGCTACTGCGCTACTGCGCTACTGCGCTACTGAGCTACTGAGCTACTGTGCTACTGCGCTACTGCGCTACTGCGCAGAGATAAACACGCTGGCTGGGCCTCCGGGGGAGCAGAGCCAGCGTCTCTCTCTCTCTCTCTCTCTCTCTCTCTCTCTCTCTCTCACTCTCTCTCTCGCGCTCTCTCTCTCTCCCTCTCTCTCTCTCTCTCTCTCTCTCTCTCTCTCTCTCTCTCTCCCCCTCTCTCTCTGTCTTTCCCTCTCCCTCTATCTCTCTCTCTCTCTCTGTCTCTCGCTTTCTCTTTCTCTCCCTTTCTCTCTCTTTCTCTCGCCTTCTCTCCCTTTCTCTCTCTTTCTCTCTCTCTCTGTCTCTCCCTCTCTCTCTCTCTCTCTCTCTCTCTCTCTCTGTCTCTCTCCCTCTCTCTCTCTCTGTGTCTGAACTCACCCAAGGTCACCTCTGCTCGGTCAGCTCCCAGCTGATCCCAGGTCAGTCCGCAGCGCCCCGTCGCTCACGGGTCGGTAGTGCTGAGGACTGATCCGGTCCGGGGGACGGTTAGGGTACCGAAACCCGATACCGCTGCTTTCGGTCGGTACCTACTGGGCCAAATCACAGCGCAGATTTTGACACCTCATTTCAGTGCCACATGTCTTCAGATTTTTTGCTGACTTCTGCTCTCAGAAAATCGTCTCTGTTCTGAAATACTAGTTTAGGCAGCAGCAGCTGTAGTTGGTTGGGATATGTCCTTCAGATCGTAACATGGGTGCTAATTAGAGCCTGGCTGTGCACTGACTGGACCCAGGGTTCAGCTTTATTCTGGTGCTCCTGGACCCAGGGTTCAGCTTCATTCTGGTGCTCCTGGACCCAGGGTCCAGCTTTATTCTGGCGCTCCAGATTTGCGTCGAATTCGTCTTTGTGTCCGCGTACGACGTGCGGCCCAGGATGTGTTCTTTCAGCAGGAAGTTGGGCAGGAAGTTGACGCGCAAGGTGAGCCTTGAAAGTGAAATGTGTGGAGTGGAGTCGCAGCGGGACTCCAGGTGACTTCCTCCTCATCCAGGTGTATTTCCTTCACTAATACAGGCCAGTCAGGACGTTAATAATCTTTTATTATCATATCATATAAACATCAGAATGTCCACAGTTGCCTCCGTTTGCACTTCTGCAACTCTCTCTCTCTGTCTCTCTACATATATATAGTGTATAGTGTAGAGTACAGTGTAAACACTAGTTTAGGCAGCAGCAGCTGTAGATGGTTGGGATATGTCCTTCAGATCGTAACATGGGTGCTAATTAGAGCCTGGCTGTGCACTGACTGGACCCAGGGTTCCGCTTTATTCTGGCACTCCTGGACCCAGGGTTCTGCTTTATTCTGGCGCTCCTGGACCCAGGGTCCAGCTTTATTCTGGCACTCCTGGACCCAGGGTCCAGCTTTATTCTGGCGCTCGTGGACCCAGGGTTCCGCTTTGTTCTGGTGCTCCTGGACCCAGGGTTCAGCTTTATTCTGGTGCTCCTGGACCCAGGGTTCAGCTTTATTCTGGCACTCCTGGACCCAGGGTTCAGCTTTATTCTGGTGCTCCTGGACCCAGGGTTCAGCTTTATTCTGGCACTCCTGGACCCAGGGTTCTGCTTTATTCTGGCGCTCCTGGACCCAGGGTTCTGCTTTATTCTGGCACTCCTGGACCCAGGGTCCAGCTTTATTCTGGCACTCCTGGACCCAGGGTTCTGCTTTATTCTGGCACTCCTGGACCCAGGGTTCTGCTTTATTCTGGCACTCCTGGACCCAGGGTCCAGCTTTATTCTGGCACTCCTGGACCCAGGGTTCTGCTTTATTCTGGCACTCCTGGACCCAGGGTTCTGCTTTATTCTGGCACTCCTGGACCCAGGGTTCTGCTTTATTCTGGCGCTCCTGGACCCAGGGTTCTGCTTTATTCTGGCACTCCTGGACCCAGGGTTCTGCTTTATTCTGGTGCTCCTGGACCCAGGGTCCAGCTTTATTCTGGCGCTCCAGATTTGCGTCGAATTCGTCTTTGTGCCCGCGTACGACGTGCGGCCCAGGATGTGTTCTTTCGGCAGGAAGTTGGGCAGGAAGTTGACGTGCAAGGTGAGCCTTGAAAGTGAAATGTGTGGAGTGGAGTCGCAGCGGGACTCCAGGTGACTTCCTCCACATGCAGGTGTATTTCCTTCACTAATACAGGCCAGTCAGGACGTTAATAATCTTTTATTATCATATCATATAAACATCAGAATGTCCACAGTTGCCTCCGTTTGCACTTCTGCAACTCTCTCTCTCTGTCTCTCTACATATATATAGTGTATAGTGTAGAGTACAGTGTAAACACTGTATATAGTGCTTTGAGTACATATTAGCAAGATAATTTTTTCATTGTTTATCATATCATGTTTTTTTTTTTTTTTTAATTCTCCGTAAATACATTGTGGGGGATTAAATATGTGGGGTAAATGATTTTGTTGCGTAATATGCCTCTCAGTAATGAGTGACAGAGAGGCAGAAATGGAGAGTAATGCTCCTCATCATTAGCAGATTGTCAATAGCGCTGTTGTCTGCCTCTTGTGCATACAAAATGGACTAAAATTTCTGGGCAGCTGCACTATGAAATTGGCCTGAAATCGTCTAGATGCATCCAGATAATCCTTCCTGGCAACTGTTCTGTGAATGTAGCTTTGGAAGTGCATGAATCACTCCCATTTTCTTTACTTTTATTTATTTTTTTCATGCTCTTTCTCCCGGTGTTACTTTGTGAGATCCTGCGTGTTGACAGCGCGTGGCGTTTCTGAGATGGAGGCTTCTGTCCGACTCCTCGACAGGAGTAAACAGCCGCAGAGAGCTATCTCTCGCTGTCTCTGCCGAGCGCGCGCTCTCTCTCTCTCTCTCTCTCGCACGTTCATCTGTTCGCATTCTGCATGAATTACAGCCCAAGCGGATGGCCATCTAAATGTAAATCCATCTGAAGGATGTGAATTTTTTCTTTTTTTTTTCTTACTGCAATCAGCCGCAAATTGTCCTCCATAGGAGGAAAACAGCGTTCTTAACTCCGCGCGGTAGTGAAAGAGAAAGCAGAAAGATGGGGTTTCGAATAACGTGCTTCGCGCGGTATTGGTGTGAGGAGGAGGGCGGGGGGGGGGGGGGTAGTGGGTTGGTAGAGGAGGGTAGGACTCTTTTTCGGGGCAGATGACGGCGGTGGAACCAGGCGTGTGTTCCTGAGTGAGCTCTGCGCAGATCGTCTCAAACACACTTTCTCGCTGATTAAGCTGCTCCCCAGCTGCTCTTTATTATCTTCTCCCCCTCGCAGCGCCCGACCTTAAAATATACCCTGCGACTGGAACCTAATCAGAGTTTCAAAGCTGCTGTTGTGAAACGTGCGCGTCTGAAATCTGACTGATAAGGGAGAGGAGAAAGGCGCAGCTGCGGTTAGCTGAAATTGTTTTGGGGCCGACGTTCTTCGGGGCGGCGCGGCGTGTGAACAGAGTTACCGGCGCTTTCCGCGGTGAATCCATCGCGAGCGCGCGGCCGTCCGCAGCCGTGAACATCGATTCGGACGTGCTGGGTTTTTCGGTTGCTGAAGCCGGCTGCGCTCGCTAACGGGTTTTGGAGCAGACTGACGGAGGCTTTTTTTTTTGGGGATGCTGTTTGCTTGCGGTGCCCTAACCTGCGCTCTCGCGAATGACGGGACAGGGAAGGTGCATTTTCTGTTCTTTCAGGAACTCATTTCCCAAATGTACCCTGGGAAGTGAAGTCCTGTTCTGTGTGGGTACTAGTAAGTACCTTTTACACACAAAAAAAATTAAAAATGAATAATATTTTGCTGGGTAGGGGTGGAGTTTTATGTATGTATGGGCTAACCACTGCAGTGACAAGCGCTTGTACCTTTTTAGGTGGTTTTCACACCTTGTTTTCCTGAGCCTGTGTGACTGTGCCCCGCTGTAGCCAGGCCAAGCCTGCAGAGGTTGCAGGTTTCACAGCTGAATCTCACAGGCTCCGTGTGTAGACCAGCAGGGGAGAGGGAGGGGTGGAGAGTTCATTAACGAATAACAGGAAATAAGTGGTGATGTGGGAGATAGAGAGATAAAAAAAGGGGGGGGGGGGAAGAGAGATGGAGGAGGAGAGGGTAGTGAAGGAGTGAGAGATGGTTAGGAAAGAAGAGTTGAAAATGTAGAGATGTACAGTGGAGATGAAGATGGAGAAGGAGGAGTGTTGTATGTATGTAAAAACGAAGGTAGAGTGGGAGACATTCCAGAAGATGTGGAGAGAAAGATGGAACGACGGTCAGAAGAAGAAGAAAGAGAAAAGTGTATGATGTAGAGGGTGAGAGAGGAGTAGACGCGAGAGAGAGAAGGAAGATGAGAGATTAACGGAAAGAGAAGGTGATTGCGCAAGCGGCGGCTGGCCCAGCTCAGTATAAGTGTTTGAGGGCCTTATCTGGCATTACTCTCCCCATTAACACCGGTGGCTTGTTAAGCCTGTCGCCCCGCGTTAGGAGGCGGGTAGGCCACGCCCACTTAGCTCGCGGTCTGAGACGGTCTTTCGAGGACGGCGAAGGGCTCATCGTCCTTCAGGAATAAATCAGTGCTGTTATTCCAAGAGCCGACTGTTTACCCCCCCCCCCCCGCGCCCCCCCGGTTCCTGTGCGGCTGAGTGTTTATCCGCACGGTTTCTGAAGAAAAAGAAAAAAAAAGAAAAACACATGCGTGGCAGAGACGGAGAACGTGGCAGGCGGCAGTGGAAAAGGCTGAACTTTGGGGGTCTCCGCGGCCTGTCGCTCACACACCAGTGTGCCAGCCAAGGCTGCGCTTCCTGCCCGGGCCCTGCCGTTAACCCTTTGTGAGGTCACAATCATCCGACTAGAACGTTCTCGTCAGAACTTTAAATTCTAACGATGATGTAACAATGGCGACCGGTAACTGGAAGCGATGGAGTTCTAGAACACGGACTCTTCCGAGGGTTAAAGGCCTCTGCTGTGAGAGTTGTGAGAGAAGCTTTGATGTTGTGACAGGGGTCGGGTAAACACGGTCTGTTGTTGCCATGAGAAGCCGGTCCGAGGCTCTGATTGGTCAGCGCGTTGTGTCGTGCTGCACGGCGTCCGGTTGACCCCGTCCCTGCGGACATCTGGCCTCTTCGTGAGACGTGTTTCCGTGAAGCGGACGTGACTCGGTGTCACTGGTCAGCCTCCCGGTCAGGGCTGTTTTGGGACCGGAGAAAGAGGCACGCCACCCTCCCTCTCTGTGGATCCGACCCGTTCCAGCAGCACTGTGGCGTGTGTTTATCTGTCTCAATGCTCTTTGACTGCGACCCCACCCAGGGCTGTCAACCCTTCGCCGTGGGACAGTGGCCACGGCCCCAGTGCCTTGTGGGAAAGCTCCGATCTCTCTGCACTAGCTCTGCCCCCCCCCCCCCGTCTGGTGTAATTAACACATGCCCGCGGGCCGGCCTGGCTAATTAACAGCCTCCGAAGGCGACCATAGAGGGGGACGCTTACGCCTGGTGGTTTTTCGGCTCAGTGTACCTGCCGGTCGGCTGGTTTTATGGGATGGGGCGTGGAGCAGCAGCGGCATTTCGCCATGGCAACCTGGCTCCTGTAACTTTCACGATGTCTTCGGCAATCTGAAAAGGGTATGAAGCGGGTGCAAGAATTCCCTCTCCTTATACGCCATTTGTTTTCAGATTAATTCTCAGGACTTTTTTCTGTGATTTACATTAAATTCATTCTGCCATGCGGTGTCCATAAAAGTCTGTGCGCAAAGTCGCTGTGGTGTGGAGGTTCCAGCCAAAGGATGTGCCGGAAGTCTACCGCCATTTTAAAATGGCGCCATACCTCACATGGCGGTCACATGGCAGTCACATGGCGGTCACATGGCAGTCACATGGCGGTCACATGGCGGTCACATGGCGGTCACATGGCAGTCACATGGCGGTCACATGGCGGTCACATGACGGTCACATGGCAGTCACATGGCGGTCACATGGCGGTCACATGGCGGTCACATGGCGGTCACATGGCAGTCACATGACGGTCACATGGCAGGCTTACGGTTGAGTCCCTTTGGATCCAGCCCTTGGCTTTCAGACGCAGGCGCTTAACCGGGACTTTCCGTTTCGCGCTAAGCCCTCTCTTCCCCGAGCGCGTCGTGGGGCATGGGGGCGGGGGGGTGGGGGTGTGGGAGGTGAGTTAAGTTCGGGGGACGTGACTGACGCGGGCTTTCGGTTGGAGTCTCGGAAATGTATCAGAAGCGGAGGCTTTTACCGTCGAGTTTGCAGGTGAGTCAGTCCCGGCTTGAATGATGTAACGGAATCCTGGCAGGAGTGCAGTGTAGTGGTTAGGGAGCTGGGCTTGTAACCTAAAGGTCGCTGGTTCGATTCCCACTGGTGGGACACTGCCGTTGTACCCTTGAGCAAGGTGCTTAACCTGCATTGCTTCAGTGTATATCCAGCTGTATAAATGGATGCAGTGTAAATGCTGTGTAAAAAGTTGTGTGAGTTGCTCTGGATAAGAGTGTCTGCTGAATGCCTGTAATGTAGTGCTTAAGACTGAGGTTTTCTAACACAGCCTATGCTCGCACTGATAGGTGGATTAAACAGAGCGAGCCTATCAACCGGCATGTGGAACTACATCTTAATGGATTTTTTTTTTCTGCCCAAGTGAACAACATTGCCCATTAATGCAGACACTAATGGAAATTTGTCTCCGGCAAAGTGAATAGCTCACACTAAAAAAAGACAGCGCATAAGGAGTAAAAAATTAAATGCCATGTTAAAAGTAGACAGTTAAAAGTTTTAAAATCTTAAATATGAAGTGCTGTGTTAAATCAGCTTAGTGCTTCCGCAGGTTCCTGCTTTCATTTCTGTTGAGTTTTGGTGTCATTTTGTGGCCATTTAGGCTTTTATGTTCTAGTTTAGGGGGCACGGTGGTGCAGTGGATAGCCCTGCCACCCCACAGCAAGAGGGAGGGGTTAGGGTTTCCTCCCACAGTCCAAAGACATGCAGTTTAGGCTAACCGGAGAGAGTCTAAATTGCCCGTAGAATGGTATGTGTGCCCTGCGATGGTTTGGCGACCTGTCTGGGTATATTCTGGCCTCTTGCCCAATGCATGCTGGGATAGGCTCCAGCACCCTAAACCCCTCCCCTCCCCCCCACCACAAACCCTGACCAGGAATAAGCAGGTCACATAATGCATGGATGGATGGATGTTCGCGCTCAAGACCTTGGCCACTTCATGGCAAAGTGTGATTGTAAGTAGTTGAGGTTGGCTTTTCTTGGCAGAACGGGGCCTCAGTGCTCGACGAGGACCCCGCCAATTTAGGGGCCCTCCTCGGCCGAGGTCTCAGGATCAGGAAGTGTGTCGGATCGGGATTGCCGGTTCCGTTCCAGATAAGTAGTCCTGACGAGGACGCAGGAGCGCCTGTGCCAGTGCCAGCGTGCGATCCGGCTGAAGTGGGGCTGGAGTGGAGTGTTCTGGGCTCGGCTCCAGAGAGGAAGCCAGGAAGCTTCCAGATGTTATGAGCCGGCCGCCCCCCCCCTTCCCTCCCCCCGCCCCCCTCTCTCTGCCGGGTTGGGGTGGGGGGTGGTCGTGGTGAAAGCTAGAGATTTCGGGGGTTGGGGGGATGAAGTGGGTTTTAGACAGACCGGTCATTCCAGTCGTGAACTGAGCTTTTTTTTTCCTACAGAGAGGACAGCCCCCCCCTCACCCACCCCCCTCCCTCCCAGACAGCCCCACCCCCCCTTCCCCTCCTGCTGTGATTGGTGGACCACACAAGTCACACAATGCCTGTAGCCTGTAACCTAAGCAGAGGGGCTTGTCATAAAACAGGCCTGGGAACTTATCCAGGCTCTTCCCGCGCTGGTGCAGGGGCCTGTGCCCCCCCCATGCCCCCGCCCTCCCCCCGCGAGGCTCTGCTCACACGGAGAGGGCCCAGATGTCGCGCTGGAGAAACTGGACTTTTTAGGAAGAAAAAACGGACCCTGAAAACGGGCTTGGCAGGGGACCCGGGGATCGGCCCCTGAGGACGCCAGGCGGGCAGAGCGGGTTTCGCCCCTCTCTGCCAGCGAAAGGGGCGCAGGGACAGACCCCCCCCCCCCCGTGGGGGGAACGGGGCTCGGCTAGTCAGGTCTGACTGAGAGGGAGGCCCGGCGGGCTTCGGCGGTCTCCACGGCGACAGAATGAAAGGAGCGTGATTGGGCGATCGGGTGACGGTCGCTTTAAGAGCTTCTCTTCGCCCCGCGATTCAGAAATCACCTGTAATCAGGGGTCGTTCTAGTCCTCAGTGCGGGGGGGGAGGGGGGGGGCGGTGCTGTGAAACGCACTTTCGGCGGCGTACGAACGCAGAACGACCGGGCCGTGCGCTTCTCTAACGGCCTCCGGTTCAAGGACCGCTTCACCACCTCCCTCACCGCCTCCATCCCCCCCCCCCCGGCGCAACGGCGGCCCGTAAAAATAGCCGCGGATCGGTGTCCTTGGCGGTAAAGAGGATGACGGCAGCTCTCTGCAGGCCTGTGATTAAAGCCACAGCCTAATCTTAGAAACCCGCGCGGCGCTGCGGAGGAGGAGGAGTGGCGTGGAGGAGGAGGAGCGGCGCGGAGGAGGAGGAGCGGCGCTGCGGAGGAGGAGGCGACTCCCCGTTCCTGGAAAGCCGCGTCTGTGCGCTTCTCCTGCGCGTTCGGCTGTGTCTGCGGCCCGATTATCCGATCAGGCTAAAACGAGGAACCACAAGAGGCCAGAGGGAATTGACTTGATTCCCTGCCCTCTGAAGGAATTGACTCGATTCCCCCGCTCTGAGGGAACTGAGATTGACGCTCCGATATCGACAGTATCCGTCGAACACGGCCGCCGCTGGACAGCTTAACCTTTGAGGGCGACGCCCGTCTTTGCTGGGATTACGATGGAGGAGAAGAACACCGCGATAAATCACTGGATCTCTGGCTGGAGATGTGCGGCGGGGAGTGCAGTCGAGCTGCCCCAGTGCCCGTCTCCAGTGTGTCACGCGTCTGTTCGCTCCCAACAGAAAAGGCCGTTTTCGAACAAGCTTGGTTTTTATGCACTTTGCACTTCGCCCAGAAATTCCTGAAGTCGCCAGCTTTAAATCACTTAACATAACATAACACCATAACATACCGACGAGAACAGGCCGTTCAGCTCAACGTTGCTCGCCATTCTTCCTGCCTAAATCGTGCCTGGTGCTCTGATTACAGAAGAGCTAGTATCTAACACGGTATCAAGCCTGGTCTTGAAAACCCCCCTGGAGTTTCCAAACTTGTCCGTTTGCATTTTGATGCGCCTAAACGCCAAGGCAAGACGTGGCGTAACGTTCAGGAAAACTCACACCAGTTGCTAGAAGCTTCCAAAGTCCCATGCTCGCTTACGCTCGCTTGCCAAACATGCCTTATATTGCATGAAGTTTGTGATGCATAGCGTAAGGCTGGGGCGAATTTGAGAGGGGATTACCGTTGTTATGCTTAATTTTTTTTTTTTTTTTTTTTGACAATCCGAGGCGTTCAGCCAGCTCCCGAGATGGTTTATTTCCAAACAGGTTCTGCGGGAAGCCAGATTGTCCAAAAGCGCCAGTTTCCCCTCCTTTTTTGGGGTTTTGCTGGTCGCATTTTTTGAACGATAATAATAATAATAATAATCGTTCTGCCTGCATTGAGCAGATTGCCTCGGTCAGAAGTAAAAGATGCTCTGTGTGTGGGAAGAACGGTCCTCTTGAGCGCCGTGCTCACTGCCTGCCAAGTGTCTCAGCGGCAGCAAATGAATATTAACTTTTTCTCTTACCGATGTTAATCCAAACGCGTTTCTCACACATCATTTTGGGCTTTATATTCGACGGGCAGCGGGGCTGGTAATCGAACGCCGAATTTAAACGCGGCCTTCTGGCTCCTGATTGGATCTCACCGTCCGCTGTCGTCTGTCATTTTCCCGTGCGGAAGAACGTCTCGTTTTGACACCGTTTTTTGAAGGCGGTGTGTGAAAGAGGCTTTGGGACTGGGGCGAAAGGGACTGAGCGTTCGGGATAGACGAGGCGGGTGAAACACTGCCAGAGATCACCTCCATTTTGGACGGAAGCGGTCGTGACCTGTCCAGGGCCCGGGGCTTGTCTGAGCTCTGCCGCTCGAACACCTGCACGTTCACCATCGCACAGGTGAACGGGTGACTCCTGCCACTCATTTCCTCTGCCCCCGGCACAAATAAATGGATCAGTGCCATTAGGATCATAAAGCCACTGTGTCATTGTCATAATTCGCCTGTTTTTTTTTGTTGGGATTCGCAAAGATGAGCTCAGGCAAAAAAAACACACAGGGTAGAAGATTAGCGACAGCTCCGCGATGAGCCCCGTTTATTTTAACGCCCCTCCCGCCCTATCGCGGATGTTTCCTATTAGCTGCTCGCAGATTCCCAAATCCTGGACTCACGCTCAGCTAATCGGGGCGTTCTGCTCGCCTGAGCTGCTCTGGCTTCGCGGTTCCTGACTCCCGCTCTGTCCTCTTCGTACGACTCGCTGGCGAAAAATCAATTTCTGCAAAAGGGCCCGGACTAATGAAGTATAGGATCTCCCTCAGAGTCCTGTGAGACGTTTCGGATGATATCTGTATTCAATCGTCCCAACTCAGGCACACAGTTTTTTTAAATCAATATTAGTCTGTGGCTGCAACGCGTAAATGTTGTGTAACTGCTGTGCTGTTAGATATTTGTTATTGTACTCTAACTTGTATAAAGAGGAGGGGTTGGTTTTGTTATATAAAATATTGAGTGTGTTTAGAACCATTTGCTCCACGTTGGGTATTGTACTGCTTGACTGAGTGAGAAATGTGTTACGTAATTTATAAATAATTTACTCGCATTTTAACACCGTTTTTTTGTATTTTGGCCGTGTTTTTTTTTCTTCTCACTTGCTGGTTCAGCGTGTAACTTTCTGCCCTGTCTCCCGTCTTCGTTTTGTGCTCTCTCTGTATCTTTGATAATTACTCATTTCATTTCTGTCTCTCTTCTCCTTTCTTTCTCATTCTGTCTTGCTCTCTGTCTGCTTTCTCTATCACTTTCGGTACTTCTCTGAACAGCCCACTCTCTGTCTGCCTCAGCCAAGCGCTTCGCATCTGCCAGAAATTCGATAAACGTAAAAGACGAATAAAAATAAAAAACCCCACACACACACACACACACACAATGTACGCACACACAAAAAAAAGAAGAATAAGAAGAAAAAGAAATAAAACTAAATCAGAAACAAAGCAGAGGAGGCTTATGGGATTTCCACGGCTAGGTGGCCCGTTTTAGGCCAGGCGGGGGTATTAAAAGATTTGAGGAGCCGTTGTCATGGTTTCCTGGAGGATATCGTCAGTCGGCGGTCACGGGAGGTCAGCCCGATTTCGTTCCCCGTCTCCTACAGGAACGCTAGCGCCCCGTCCCAGCCTGGCGCTCGGGCTCACAATTACATTACATTACATTACAGTACAGGCATTACAGGCATTACATTACATTAAAGGCATTACATTACATTACAGGCATTACAGGCATTACATTACATTACATTACAGGCATTACATTACATTACATTACATTACATTACATTACATTACAGGCATTACATTACATTACATTACATTACAGGCATTACATTACATTACATTACAGGCATTACATTACATTACAGGCATTACATTACATTACATTACAGGCATTACATTACATTACATTACAGGCATTACATTACATTACAGGCATTACATTACAGGCATTACAGGCATTACATTAAAGGCATTACATTACATTACAGGCATTACATTACATTACATTACAGGCATTACATTACATTACATTACAGGCATTACATTACATTACATTACATTACATTACATTACATTACAGGCATTACATTACATTACAGGCATTACATTACAGGCATTACAGGCATTACATTAAAGGCATTACATTACATTACATTACAGGCATTACAGGCATTACATTACATTACAGGCATTACAGGCATTACATTACATTACATTACATTACATTACAGGCATTACATTACATTACATTACATTACATTACAGGCATTACATTACATTACATTACAGGCATTACATTACATTACATTACATTACATTACAGGCATTACATTACATTACATTACATTACATTACATTACAGGCATTACATTACATTACATTACATTACAGGCATTACATTACATTACAGGCATTCACCATTACATTACATTACAGGCATTACATTACATTACATTACAGGCATTACATTACATTACATTACATTACAGGCATTACATTACATTACAGGCATTCACCATTACATTACATTACAGGCATTACATTACATTACATTACATTACATTACAGGCATTACATTACAGGCATTACATTACAGGCATTACATTACATTACATTACAGGCATTACATTACAGGCATTACATTACATTACATTACAGGCATTACATTACATTACAGGCATTAGCAGACGCTCTTATCCGCGACTTACACAACTTTATACACAGCATTTTTACATTGTATCCATTTATACAGCTGGATATATACTGAAGCAATTTCGGTTAAGTACCTTTGCTCAAGGGTACAACGGCAGTGTCCTACCCGGGAATCGAACCTGCGACCTTTCGGTTACAAGCCCAGTTCCTTACCCACTGTGCTACACTCCGTTCAATGCCATCCCATCCTTTAAAACGCCCCCCTTTTTATGGCAAGTGAAGCGAAAGCCGAGCCGCTTCGCCAGCTCCTTGCTGCAGACTCGATTTGAAAGAGCAGATTTTCGGGAGTGGGAGGAGCCGCCTGTCGCCGGAGAGGTGATGCTGTCGCGAGTCTCGCCTCCTCCGCCCCCCCGTTCTCACGTCTCATTGGGGCGCAGGCCGGGCGTGGGGTGGGTAGAGCTCTGCGCGGGTCGTTTAGGGCCAGCACCATCCTCGGGCCACACAGGTCAGGTCTGAAATGTTTTCTTTATTAAAAAAAGGACATTTGAATTGTGCAGTATCCACAGGGGTGTGAAAAGCTTTTTCGTTATGCTATTGGTATTATGCTGGCTCCCCTGGTCCACAATCACCCATACCCCACACACCCCCCCACCTTGGTCTGTGATTGCATCCACCCCCCCCCCCCCCCCACCCCCCCCCCCCCCGGCTCTGAGCGTGGGATTGAGGCTGGTGGCCTGGCTTTGTTGCCGCCGACAACCATGTGTCACAGCCGCAGAACGCAGTCTCTGGAAACGCACGACAGGAAGGACCTGGGCTCTCCTTCCAGCGCGCGGCTTGTATTATTGATTAGACTCCGCCATGTCGGGTTACCCCTCTATACTGTACTTACCGTCCGCTCAGCCGCTCCTCCTGCGCTCCCTCTCTCTCTCTCTCGCTCTCTCTGTCTGTCTGTCTCTCTCTCTCTCTCTCTCTCTCTCTCTGTCTCTCTCTCTCTCTCTGTCTCTCTCTCTCTCTCTCTCTCTCTCTCTCTCTCTCTCTCTCACTCTCTCTCTCTCTCTCTCTCGCTCTCTCTCTCTCTCTCTCTCTCTCTCTCTCTCTCTCTCTCTCTCTCTCTCTCTCTCTCTCTCTCTCTCTCTCTCTCTCTCTCTCTCTCTCTCTCCTGGCTTGGTGATTACAGGGTGCCAGGCTGAACAGGGGCCTCAGACTCGAACCCTGGAGAGCCTCTGTGTCTGCTGCTGCTGGTTTATGGTGTGTGTCCCTGCCACTTAAGCGCTTGATTCAAGTCACTGATTGGCTGGAGAGTCCGCACGCCTTGCTTCCAAGGCCTGAACTGGCTGCTGATTAAATGGAAATGATAAAACCCAGCAGAGACCGGGGCGCTCCAGGATTCGCAGCTCACAGCTGCTCTGTGGGAAAGGCACATCAGAGCAATGACATCATCACAGGGTGCCGAGGGACTAGGTTCTTAATGTCAGTTTGCAGGCCGAGAAAAGATGTTTAGAAGTATCGTCATCGGTTTTTATGTCTGCCAACTGCACTCCCACCCTGATGCTCTTGTCCATGCAGCGAGTAACTCCTTTGACACTGATTCGAGTTTTACACGTCCACATTGTGAGCAACTCCTTTAACTCTGATTCAAGTTTTACACGTCCACATTGTGAGCAACTCCTTTAACTCTGATTCAAGTTTTACACGTCCACATTGTGAGCGACTCCTTTGACTCTGATTCGAGTTTTACACGTCCACATTGTGAGCGACTCCTTTGACTCTGATTCGAGTTTTACACGTCCACATTGTGAGCGACTCCTTTGACTCTGATTCAAGTTTTACACGTCCACATTGTGAGCGACTCCTTTGACTCTGATTCGAGTTTTACACGTCCACATTGTGAGCGACTCCTTTGACACTGATTCGAGTTTTACACGTCCACATTGTGAGCGACTCCTTTGACTCTGACTTGAGTTTGACTCTCATTCTCTTCGCTGTTGCAGCAATCGACTCTGGATCATGAGCCCGTTTCAGTCGCGTAGGGATTCAGTCACGTAGGGCAGGATTTATGACCCGACCCGACCCGACCGCCTTCTGAGATTAGGGTCAGGGCGAAGCGTCAGGATCACCTAAACATCTCCCAAAATGTCCTAACCCTAACCGTTTCCCCGGTTTCGGGACCCCCCGCAACGTTCTCACAACGTTTCCACGACCCACTGGCAACGTGTCAAAACTTTACGCGAAAAAAACTACGGGCTGCAATAAACGGGCCAGTGACACAGGAAGCTGCTGAAAACACTCGAGGTCGCCGTGATGAAGATGAGGGTGGCGAAGAAGGCGGAATAATTGCAGCCCGGTCAACGGAGGAAATGTCAGCTCCCTGTTATTAGGAAACTCTGTTCATCCGCACTGACATTTCCTCTGCAGAGCCAAATTATACTCATTCCTGCTCAGCTGGCTGAGGCTCAGATGTGGGGGGGGTCGGGGGGGGGGGCTGGTTTGGTTTGCAGTGGAATTTGAATGGTGGTGGGGGTTGGGGGGGGGGTGGTGGATGGTAGGAAAAGAAGAACAAAACAAAAAAAGGAAATAATTAAAATACAATAAAACTCCAGAACGGATTTTCAATCACTGGTCTTGAAGAGAAAGCGCTTTTCGTTTCACGCGCAGGATTTGATTGACAGGCGAGAGCTGTCACTCGTGCTGCGCAGCTTGTGCTGTAGTTATTATTATTCTGGTAATCGTCGTCTTCGCTGCAAAGGGTTTCCTGTCAATGCAGACGACAGTATATCACGTCCAATACCAACACTGTGTGCTTGTACTGTGTCTTTATTCCACAGGCTAGAGACCAAAGGATTTACAGCCAGTTACTAAATACCATGACTGTATTTCAGATTATTTAAATTTGTCCATTTACTTTTGCTTCCCTAAAATGGCGGACTGTGGATGGGTGGCCTGACATGCATATAAACACCCTCAAATGAGAGCAGACAGTCTGCATTTTAACTGCATATTAATTGCTTCATGTCATATCTGATTGGCACTGCACTCTGTATGTATGTATGTATATAAATTGATGTACATAATTTGTGCGTGTAAGTCGCACGGCCTTAAAGATGATTGCAGTTTGTTTACGGCACTTTGTCCCTCCCTTCCTTTTCCTGTTGTCCTAAACCTCCCCTTACACTACACCCCCCCTGCCCCTGCCTCTCCCCCTCCCCTACACCCCCCCTGCCCCTGCCCCTCTCCCTCCCCTACACCCCCCCGCCCCTGCCCCTCCACCTTCCCTACAATCCCCCCACCCCTCTCCCACCGCTACACCCCCCCTCGCCCCTCCTCTGCCCTAACCACACACCCCCCTACCCCTCCTGTCCCTGCCCCTCCCCCTCCCCTACACCCCCCCTCCCGTCCCCTGCCCTAACCACACACCCCCCTACCCCACCGCCCCCCTCCCCCCCCCCCTGCAGGACCCGTCGGCGCAGAAGCCGGCGGGCGGGCGTAAGAAGACGGTGTCGTTCAGCAGCATGCCGTCGGAGCGGAAGGTGAGCAGCGCGGCGGACTGCCTGGCCTTCATGCAGGGCGGCTGCGAGCTGCGCAAGGTGCGGCCCAACGCGCGGCTGTACTGCCGCTTCTACACGCTGGACGCCGAGCACGCCTGCCTGCGCTGGGAGCCGTCCAAGAAGGACGCCGAGCGCGCCCGCCTGGACATCTCCGCCATCCGCGAGGTGCGCGCCGGCAAGAGCACCGACACCTTCCGGCACCACGGCCCCGCCGAGCACCTGGCCGAGGAGGCCGCCTTCTCCGTCATCCACGGCGACGGGTACGAGTCGCTGGACCTGGTGGCGCTGTCCGCCGACGTGGCCAACATCTGGGTGACGGGGCTGCGCTTCCTGCTGTCGCACCCGGCGGCGCTGGGCGGGGTCGGCGTGGGCGGCGGCGGCGAGGGGTCGGAGGAGGGCGGCGCCGCCGGCGTCCGGATGCGAGCCGACTGGCTGGCCGCCGAGTTCGCCAAGGGCGACGAGGACGGCTACGGCATCGTGCCCGAGGACGTCGCCGTGGAAACCATCTGCAGGCTGTGCCCGAGGATGAAGGAGGCCAAGGTGGGGAAGGGGATACCTTGCACCTTGGGCGGGAACAGGAGTCACACTGTTAGGGAAGGGGATACCTTGCACCTCGGGCGGGAACAGGAGTCACACTGTTAGGGAAGGGGATACCTTGCACCTCGGGCAGGGGCAGGAGTCACACTGTTAGGGAAGGGGATACCTTGCACCTCGGGCAGGGGCAGGAGTCACACTGTTAGGGAAGGGGATACCTTGCGCCTCGGGCGGGAACAGGAGTCACACTGTTAGGGAAGGGGATACCTTGCGCCTCGGGCGGGAACAGGAGTCACACTGTTAGGGAAGGGGATACCTTGCGCCTCAGGCAGGAACAGGAGTCACACTGTTAGGGAAGGGGATACCTTGCGCCTCGGGCAAGAACAGGAGTCACACTGTTAGGGAAGGGGATACCTTGCGCCTCGGGCAAGAACAGGAGTCACACTGTTAGGGAAGGAGATACCTTGCACCTCGGGCGGGAACAGGAGTCATACTGTTAGGGCAACAGGTGCAAAATAAACTGCAGGGGGTGATTTAATATCTTAATTTAACACTGTCCTTTAAGGATCTCCACTAATCCTGTCATAAACTGTACTCATAAAAGCAAACTGACCTTTCGCTGCGTTTTCATGTGGGTGCGATAGGAATTATTCTTCGTTCTATAAGAAGGAAATTGCAGGGCTGAAGTGTTACTTCGTTATTATTATATTATGTAAAAATTGTTATATATTGCGAGCGATTATAATTAGAGTCGCCCACGGTGTGGAGAGTACCTCAGCGTTAGCGATCTTGGCGAGGGTAACAGGCAACGTTTTGGCAGCCTTGGGCCCAGATGAGCCTCCCTCTCTCCCTCTCCCTCCCTCTCTCCCTCTCTCTGCTGTGAGCTGGAGGGACTGGGGTGTAAAATCGGAGTGACAGCGCTGCTCTTTGAGTTGGGGAAGCAGGGGTGGTGTGGTGCAGATGCCAGAGAGACAGCTGGAGGTGGAGAGGCTGGGCAGGAAGAGCAGTACAGCTGAGGCTACAACGGGGGGGGGGGGATCTGACACTCTCACATCCAAATCTTCCCGTCCTCCCTCCTCACCCATCCTCTCCTCTTGCTCACAGCTTTTCTCTTCTCCTTCCCTCTTATTTCCTCATCTCTCGGTTCTGCCGTTCCCCTCCCCCACTCTCATTACATACATTATCCCCTTCCCTCTCCTTCTGCGGTATTTACTATCCCCTTCCCTCTCCTGCAACATCCACTATCCCCTTCCCTCTCCTTCTGCGGCATTTACTATCCCCTTCCCTCTCCTTCTGCGGCATTTACTATCCCCTTCCCTCTCCTTCTGCGGCATTTACTATCCCCTTCCCTCTCCTGCAACATCCACGCAACATCCACTATCCCCTTCCCTCTCCTTCTGCGGCATTTACTATCCCCTTCCCTCTCCTGCGGCATTTACTATCCCCTTCCCTCTCCTTCTGCGGCATTTACTATCCCCTTCCCTCTCCTTCTGCGGCATTTACTATCCCCTTCCCTCTCCTGCAACATCCACGCAACATCCACTATCCCCTTCCCTCTCCTTCTGCGGCATTTACTATCCCCTTCCCTCTCCTGCAACATCCACTATCCCCTTCCCTCTCCTTCTGCAGCATTTACTATCCCCTTCCCTCTCCTGCAACATCCACTATCCCCTTCCCTCTCCTGCAACATCCACTATCCCCTTCCCTCTCCTTCTGCAGCATTTACTATCCCCTTCCCTCTCTTGCAACATCCACTATCCCCTTCCCTCTCCTTCTGCGGCATTTACTATCCCCTTCCCTCTCCTGCAACATCCACTATCCCCTTCCCTCTCCTGAAACATCCACTATCCCCTTCCATTTCCTCCTGACATATCCCCATCCCACTCATTTTCCACTGTCCTCACTTTCTGCAATATCCACTATTAACTTCCATCTCTCTCTTACATCCAGTACTTCCCCCATTTTTCTCTGTCACATTTTTTTAGTATTAGTGCAGTATTAATCTTCATTTAACCAGGAAGTCTCATTGAGATCCAGGATCTCTTTTTCGAGAGAGACCTGACTAAGGTAGCAGGTAACACTGTGTCAATATAAAACAACATGATATTTAACATTTAAAAAAAGACATTAATCACAAAAGAAATTTGGGTACCGTATCTTCTTCACACAATTTACACATCCTCTGTCCACTCTGTGATATCCCCTTCCCTCTCTCTCTCTCTGTTCCCGCTCCCGCCCTCCAGGTGCGTCTCCGGTTCAAGGAGATCCAGCGCAGCAAGGAGAAGCTGACGTCCCACGTGACGCTGGAGGAGTTCCAGGAGGCGTACTGCGAGCTGTGCACCCGCCCCGACGTCTACTTCCTGCTGGTGCAGCTGTCCAAGGACCGGGAGTGCCTGGACGCGCAGGACCTGCGGCTGTTCCTGGAGACGGAGCAGGGCCTGTCGCAGGCCACGGCCGAGGGCTGCCTGGACGTGGTGCGGCGGTTCGAGCCCTCGGACGCGGGCCGCGAGCGCGGCCTGCTGGGCCTGGACGGCTTCGCCCGCTACCTGCAGTCGGCCGAGTGCCAGCTGTTCGACCCCGAGCACCAGCGCGTGTGCCAGGACATGAGCCTGCCCCTCCCGCACTACTACGTCAGCGCCTCGTACCGGTCCTACCTGCTGGAGGACCAGGTGCACGGGCGCGCCGACCTGGGGGGGCTGACGCGGGCCCTGCAGGGGGGGTGCCGCTGCCTGGAGCTGGGGGTGACCGACGGGCCGGACGGGGAGCCCCTGCTGGGGGTGGAGCACAGCCCCGGCCCGCAGCTCCACCACCACCACCACCACCACCACCCGCCCCCCGTCACCCTGCGCAGCGCCCTGGAGGTCATCAACAAGTACGCCTTCCTGACCTCGGAGTACCCGCTGCTGCTGTACCTGTGCCAGCACTGCAGCCCCCCCCAGCAGGTCACGCTGGCCCAGCACCTGCGCAAGGCCTTCGGGCCCCGCCTGTACGTCCCCGAGCCCCCGCACAGGGCCCGCCCGTGCGCCCCCCCGCCCCCCAGCCCCGAGCAGCTCAAGGGCCGGGTGCTGCTGGTGGGCAAGAAGCTCCCCCCGGAGGAGGAGGGGTCGGAGGGGGAGGTGTCCGAGGACGAGGAGGAGATCGGCGGGGGCGGGCCCCTGGCGGGCCGGCGCATGACCATCCCCGGGGAGGAGGAGCTGGGCGTGGTCCTGGTGGTGCCGCCGCCCCCCCAGCCCCGCAGGCTCCGCCTCCGCCGCGAACTCTCCGCCCTGGTGGGCGTGGCCAGAACCGGCAGCCGCCTCTTCTACGCGCAGCGGTCCCCGCAGCCGCAGGGCTCCCCGCCCGGGACCCCCGGCAGCCCCGCCCCCCAGGACCCGCCCTTCTGGACGCTGTGCTCGCTCGGCGAGGGCGAGGCGGGCCGGCTGGCCAACGAGGCGCCGGAGGAGCTGGTGGGCTTCACCAAGCGCACGCTGACCCGGGTGCGGCCCAGCTCCGTGCGGCTGGACTCCAGCAACCCCAACCCGCAGGGCTGCTGGCGCGGCGGCTGCCAGCTGGTGGCGCTCAACCAGCAGACGGCGGGCGCGATGCTGGACCTGCACCGGGCGCGCTTCGCGCAGAACGGCGGCTGCGGCTACGTGCTGCGCCCGGCCGTGATGCGCGAGGAGGTGTCCTACTTCAGCGCCCGCACCCAGGGCTGCGTGCCCGGCGTGCCCGCCCAGACGCTGCGGGTGAAGGTCATCGGTGCCCACGGGCTCCCGAAACCGCAGGGCTCCGGGTCCAAGGGCGAGGTCATCGACCCGTACGTGGTGCTGGAGCTGCACGGCGTGCCCGCCGACTGCGCCGAGCAGCGCACGCGCACCGCCGCGCAGAACCAGGACGACCCGCTCTTCGACGAGACCTTCGAGTTCCAGGTGAGCTCACCTGACCGGCCGCGCCCCCCGCTCCTTCTGCAGTTAGGGGACTGAGGAAGCAGGAGCTGCAGCTCCACACCTGACCTCCATCTGAGCATCTTTACAGTTATTTACTGTATTTACCATCCCTTTACATTTAATATGAAATATACTGCAATATACATACTGCAATATATTGCAATATATGTGGACTTTTTGGAAAATGTAATGACACATTTTTCATGAAATATATTGCAATATCTGAAAGTGGCAACATGTTGTACCATATACAGTTGCAAGTTTCAATAAGCATTGGAATATATTTGTAACATATTTTATGTTAACAGTGTATGTTCACTATGTTCAGTTGCTGTATGGGATACTCACTTAAATGTGAGGTTGCCATGCCATACATGGCCTGTTTTGGTGGAGGGGGGTTCCACAAAAGCGCCGGGCACTCGAACCCGCGGGGGCGTCCCTGAAAACGAGCCCCACGTCACACGGGACAGGGGTGTAACCGGAGAGGGGCCGGGCGGGGTGCGCTGGGCCGGGCGGGGTGCGCTGGGTCGGGTTGTGAGCCGGGCGGGGTGCGCTGGGTCGGGTTTCTCCCGCGCGTGGTGGGGCCCGGTGATCACCGCGTGGCGGAGCGGGGGAAGGAAGTAGAGCGGAACATGCTGGCGCCCGCGCTTTCCAGCAAAAACAAACACAAAAACCGCACAAACACACCGTACAAACAAACAAACAGCGCGGCTGACCTCTGCGTGACCTTGCGCTCGCTGGCGCGCGCGGCGGGAAGGGACGAGCGGCGGGTCGAACGCGGGTCGGCCTGCGAGCGCCGGGCGCTAATGGCGGCTTCATTCAGTGAGACGCCGACCCTGCCGCACATAAAACCCGCCGTCTCCTCTCTGATGCACTAAAGCGCCGTTACCCAGTCAGTCATTCGGCCCCAAAAAGGTTAACGAGAGAATTTATTTTTAACCGCCAACGTTGGCGGAATGGCTGGGAGAGCGGCAGCGGGCTCCTCCGCATCGCGCTCCAGCGTTAGCGGTCGTGTGGGGGCGTGGAGCGTGTTCTCTCTCTCTCTCTCTCTCTCTCTCTCTCTCTCTCTCTCGCTCTCGCGCGGCTCCCAGACACGCAGACGCTCACGTACGCGTCTCTGACTGACTGACTGACGGACGGACGGACACCGTCTGAATGCCCAAGTTTGCAGATGCAGCCGCACTCTTTGATTTCTCCCCCCATTAGTAGGACTGAGTGGCTCGTTCCGCCAGTTATGCCTTTAGGGTTCAATGGGGCGGACTGTACCATGCGCATTACTGCGGGGGGTGTTGTCTGATGCTAGTGGCGGCCGTGAGCCTCCCGCTCCTGGGAGATGCTTTTTAAAGCCGCATGCTGACGGATTTCCCTCCCAGCTGGAGAACGCCTCAGGTGGATGCACCAATTATAACTCACAGTAGGGGGGAAACCCCGCCTCAGGTGGATGCACCAATTATAACTCACAGGAGGGGGGGAGACCTTGCTGAGCTCTGGCCCAACCCCCTGGACTGAGCGCTCACTCTCATTGGTCCCCGGTGGGGCTGTGACAGGCAGGCGCCCCCCTCTCCCCTCTCCCCTCCACCTTCCCACAATCCCCAGTGTTTATTCCATGCTGCTGACATGGCCTTTTCACCCAACGTGTTTTGTCACAGCAGAACCCAAACTCGTGTGTGTGTGTATATGTGTGCGTGCGTGTGTGTGCACGTGTGTGTGTGTGTGGGTGTGTGTATGTGTGTATGTGTGCGTGTAAACGTGTGTGTGTGTATGTGTGCGTGTAAACGTGTGTGTGTGTGTGTGTTGGGTAAAAGGTTACTCTCAGTGTGAGCATGCTCAGTGCGTATTCTCCCGCTGGTTCCCTTGTTAGAGCCTGTGAACGCGTTCTGCTCTGAGCACCATGCATGTGCTCGCTGACCTGCATCAGCTTTAGCGTTAGCGTTAGCATCAGTCTTAGCTAGCTCCCACCTCCCCTGCGTGGGTGTAGCTGTTCCGCATCACTGGCGTGCATGCTATTTGTGTTTGCTGCCTTTCCTGTGTGTGTGTGCGTGTGTGTGTGTGTGTCTGTGAGTGTGTGCTCATGCATGGCTGTATTATTTTATACGAGTAGACGTATATTGGATTTGAAAAAAAGGGTGGGTGGGCATTACAAATATAACACTGGGCTGTTTGTTTGTTTATATACAGCCTGGGGAATGAGCAAAACCTAAGCAAATGTTTTTAGGAATTTAGAAATGCTGCCTTGATGGATTTTTTCAGGCCCCAAAAGGAGGAATGATTGTGTCTGAGTGTGTGTGTGTGTGTGTGTGTGTCTGAGTGTGTGTGTGTGTGTGTGTGTGTCTGAGTGTGTGTGTGTGTGTGTGTGTGTCTGAGTGTGCGTGTGTGTGTGTGCGTGTGTGTGTGTGTCTGAGTGTGTGTGTGTGTGTGTGCGTGTGTGTGTGTGTCTGAGTGTGCGTGTCTTTATGTGTGTGTGTGTGTCTTTATGTGTGTGTGTGTGTGTGTTTGTGTGTGTGTCTGAGTGTGCGTGTGTGCGTACGTGCGTCTGTGTGTGTAGAGCTGACCCCGCCCCTCCCTCCTCTCCCCTCTCAGGTGAACATGCCGGAGCTGGCCCTGCTGCGCTTCGTGGTATTGGACGATGACTACATCGGGGACGATTTCATTGGCCAGTACAGTGTGGCGTTCGAGTGCCTGCAGCCCGGCTACCGCAACGTGCCGCTGCTGGACGCCTCCGGCGAGCCCCTCCCCCACGCCAGCCTGTTCGTCCACGTGGCCGTCACCAACCGCCGGGGCGGGGGCAAGGCGCACCGGCGGGGGCTGTCCGTCAGGAGGGGGGCGCGGCGGGGGCGGGAGTACGTCACCCTGCGCAACACGGGCGTCAGGGCGCTGGACGACACCTTCCGCCCCGCGGGGGCGCCGCTCCGGGAGGCCGCCGACCTGCGGGAGGACGCGCAGGTCAGAGGGGTCAAGGGTCAAGGGGGTCAAGGGTCAATCTGGGCTTCTGAACTTCCAGCTCCACCTTACTGCCACATACACTACACTGTACAACACAGTATACCATGCAGTATACCGTAGGAGTTCCCTACACTGTACATTTCACAACCATAGAGTGTATACTACACTATTGAGTACACTACAGTAGAGAGCATACTAGGCAGTGTACTACAGTATGCAGCAGAGTGCACTATTAAGTACACTACGGTACAGAGTGTACTACACTATGCAGTACACTACAATATGCAGCACAAATCATTTACCTGGCCTTTTTTTTACATGGCTTCAGTCAGGGGTGGGCAGTTCCAGTCCTAGAGGGCTGGTGTGTGAGTGTGTGGGTTTTGGTTTCCACTAAACTAAGTTTAGTGCCCTGGCTAAACGAGCTGACTGGCTGTGCGCACCAACACTGGTTCACTCCTAGAACTCGTATCACAGTCAGTTAAATATAAACACCGTCAGAACCGTCTCAGATCCGCTCAGCTTATCTCTGTGCTTCGTAGTGCGCATTAATGCATCCGAGAGGCTCAGCTGCTCATACACGGACACACACACACACACGCGCGCACGCACACATGCACAGGCACACACACGCGCGCACGCGCATTCACACACACACATACGTGCGCACGCACACATGCACAGGCACGTACACACACACATGCACACACACACACATTTCCAAAATTGTATTTTTTGTTTCATATTTTGTTTTTTGCGACTGGCACTCCCTCCTATAGAGATTTGAGGTCAACTGTCTTGTTCTCACCCTCTCTCTTTCACTCCCCCTCTCCCTCTCTCTCCCTCGCTCTCTCACTCCCCCCCTCCCTCTCTCTCGCTCTCTCTCTCTCTCTCCACCTGGGTCTTCCTCTGCCCAGCTCATTATTGTGACTGTCTCCATGACAGTCAGTAACATAATAGCCTTCACAGCCGAGTCTCACTGACCCAATACATGCAGCTCCCAAACTGATTGCTCACATTCTTTCTCACACACGCACACATGCGCACACACACACATGCACGCACTTGCACACACATACATGCACACATACACACACTCACACATGCATGCACGCATGCGCACGCAGACACACACACACACACACACAGTTTGTGACTGCCACCCCAGTGAGGGACAGGTTGGGCTCCCCAATTGTCAGTCTCAGCTCTCTCGCGTGGAGAACAGCTGCAGCTGCTGCTGCTGGGAATGTTTGTGTAATAAACCCATAGAGATGGCAATCAACGTGTCATTTCCTGTTTGTAGAGGAGTCTTAGAGTATTTCCTGTCTTCGAATATATTGCCTAGTGTCTTATATATGTTACTGGGGCTTCTCAGTTTGTAAAACGATGTGTGTGTGTGTGTGTGTGTGCGTGTGTTGGAGGTGTTGTTATGACCTGTGTGTGATGCATGTCTCCTCCCCGCAGAATGCCACGGTACATTTCAAAGAGCAGTGTGGGCTCCCCCCGGTGGCCAAGCTGAAGCAGTGCATCCAGAGCCTGACCACTCGGCTGCAGACTCCCGAGGGGCCGCTGGGGGCCAGCCTGGCCATGAGGGAGGGGTACCCCTGTCTGGAGCCGCTGGGCCCCCTGCCCGACGGCACCCGCAAGCTGCTCAGCGCCTACGACACGGTAAACGCCCCCCCCTCCTGTCCTGGCTTCCCATTGGCTGTCGCGGCTGCCAGTCACGCTCAGGGGGTAACGCGGGTTCCCTGCACTGAACTCCTAACCCCGGTGCTTTTAATGAACACCCTGCAGCAGCGCCGGCTCCCTCACTCATCCCAGCGCCGCGGCCGACCCACAAACACTCCACCGTCTGACTGCTGCACAGGCCTGAGGATCCTCAGAGTGCAGTACACACACACACACACGCGCACGTGCACACACAGATAGTACACACACACACACACACTTTCTCCGTCTCTCTGTCTCTTGGCAGCTCTCTCGTTTCTGCTCTTTCACGTGAGAGCGGAACATGGCGAGGGCGGTGAGTGTAGTAATGGATGCCGTGAGGGGTGATGTTCAGAGAGCTGCTTTCAGCGCAATAAACGGCGATAAGCCCTCGCATGGATGCACACACACACACACACACGCACACACACACACGTACCACACGCACACACACACCTACACACACACTCACACATACCATACACACCACACACATACCATACACACACACACACATACATACACACACACACACTCACACATACCATACACACACACACACATACATACACATACACACTCACAAACACCACACACACACGTACCACACGCAGACACACTCACACACACACACACACACACCACATGCACACACAAACACACACACACACACACACACACTCTCATTCAGTGTCTGTAGCTTCCCGGGCGCTGGGTCTCTGTAGCTTCCCGGACGCTGGGACTCTCCGGCCTGTGTTGGGCCCGGGCTCGGCCGTCCTGCGGCAGGGTTATAAATATCCCGGCTCTGGGAACAGCGGGGCGGACCCGGGTACGAAACGCTGCCCCTCCGGACCGGACTGGGAACGGCCGGTCCCCGGAATGCCTTTTCCAGCCGGAACGTTCTGGAAGCGCTGGAATGCGGAGCTGAATGTGCCCCGACCCCACCCAAAAACACTCTGAGCCCACCCAAACACACTCTGACCCCACCCAAAAACACAGAGCCCACCCAAACACACTCTGAGCCCACCCAAACACACTCTGAGCCCATCCAAACACACTCTGACCCCACCCAAAAACACTCTGAGCCCACCCAAAAGGCCAGACCCCACCCAAACACACTCTGAGCCCACCCAAACACACTCTGAGCCCACCCAAAAACACTCTGAGCCCACCCAAACACACTCTGACCCCACCCAAAAACACTCTGACCCCACCCAAAAACACCCAAAAACACTCTGAGCCCACCCAAAAACACTCTGAGCCCACCCAAAAACACTCTGACCCCACCCAAAAACACTCTGAGCCCACCCAAACACACTCTGAGCCCACCCAAAAACACTCTGAGCCCACCCAAAAACACCCTGAGCCCACCCAAAAACACTCTGACCCCACCCAAAAACACTCTGACCCCACCCAAAAGGCCCGACCCCTGGTTCTGACTGTGTGTGGTTCTGACAGTGACTGTGTGTGAGTGTGTGTGGTTCTGACAGTGTGTGTGTGTGTGGTTCTGATAGTAAGTGTGTGTGGTTCTGACAGTGTGTGTGTGTGTGGTTCTGATAGTAAGTGTGTGTGGTTCTGACAGTGTGTGTGTGGTTCTGACTGTGTGTGTGTGTGTGTGTGAGTGTATGTGTGGTTCTGATAGTATGTGTGTGAGTGTGGTTCTGACAATGTGTGTGTGTGTGTGAGTGTGGTTCTGATAGTGTGTGAGTGTGTGTGTGGTTCTGACAGTGTGTGAGTGTGTGTGTGGTTCTGACAGTGTGTGAGTGTGTGTGTGTGTGGTTCTGACAGTGTGTGAGTGTGTGTGTGTGTGGTTCTGACAGTGTGTGAGTGTGTGTGTGTGTGGTTCTGACAGTGTGTGTGTGTGGCTCTGACTGTGTGTGTTTGTTTCTCTCAGATGATCTCGGCTCACAGGCAGCTGGTAGAGAACGCTGACAGTGTGCAGGAGAAGATCGCCCAGGTGCAGAGAGAAGGTGAGCTGAGGGGGGGGGGGGGGGGGGGGGGGGTAACAATGCAGAACACTGATGATAAAGAGTCAGTGAGGATGAGGAAGGAGTGAGACACATGGCGGTTTGAGGAAGATGGGGGTGGGGGTGTTGTTGACGGGTTCACCCTGTTCCCAACTCAAGCACTGACCCTGGGTCAGTGTCCTCCCTCTCTTACGTAGCCTTCCCTATGAGGCACGTCAAACTGCTTCATAGCAATGGAGAAATCCAGAATTAATCCAAATGATTCGCGCAGGCATCCGTGCTTCACGCGTGTGATTTCCCAGGAGGACTGTGCTTGTGGTGGCCGAGCGTCGCCCCCTAGTGGTGTGCCAGCGGCATGCACGCGCTGTGCTCGGATTATGGGTGTGATGTTAGAATGGGCTTTAGAGCTCAGCCTGGGGAAAACGAATCCAGCACACACAGAGAAAAATCCCACCAGACACTCAACACATCGGCTGGACTGATCCGAGATGGCCCGTCGCTGTGTGAGGAAGGGGGAAATAGAGAGAGAGACGAGGGAAAAGAGAAAGAGAGGGAGACACAAGGCAGAGAAATGAAAGGAGGGAGAGAAGGAGACCTTTTGACTTTTAAAAGCGGCTTTCTCTGTCATCTTGCTGTCACACAGAGCTGTCATAAAGTTTACCTGTATCAAAAAAAACCAAATCAACCACAAGAAAGAAATAAACAAAAATAAGAAAAAAGATAGAGAGGGAAGGGAGGGAACAGATGGAGAGAGTTGAGAAGGGAACGGGTGGAAGGAGGGAGATAAGGAGACACTCAGAGAATAGACTGACAGGGAGAGAGAAAGAGGAGAGAGAGAGAGAAAGAACACTTGACAGAGAGAGATAACAATGGCTAAGATGGACGTGCTCCAGGCTTGGGGACATACTGTATCTAGCAGCCAGAGTCTTTGGTCTTTCAAACATTATTCAGATTTGTGCTCTTGTGCCCAAGCGGTATTTTTAGGTCTATAGTTAGGCCTGCTTGGTTTCAGAGCCCAAACGCTCTTGAAAGACACTTTCAAAGTAAAATACCCTGAAATTTTTAGCCCCAGTTCCAGATGATAGACCCAGATTCCTGGTAAAATAAGTATTGGGATGCAGGTGTGTTTGGCCATTTCGGTTATCGGGCATCTTTATGGATCTCGCAGGACCGGACTGCTGGGTGGCTCACTCAGGTAAAGCGCTGATTGCGGTGAGTGAGTGAGTGAGCACCGTGGTCTCGGACTGAATCAGCCCGTGCCAGAGCCGAAATGAGGCCGGCAGCCCTGCAGGGGCGACGCACGATTGGCCTTGCGTGTTTCAGAGGAGAACCGCGAGTCGTC
>NC_049203.1:68636517-68651517 GCF_013347855.1 Anguilla anguilla | reverse complement strand
CGATAACGAGGTGGGGGGGGGGGGGGGGGGGTGTTCTTTGCACGTGGTTCACTCTTCTGACGCCACACGTGTGAGCCTCTGGACATTTGAAGTGGTAGCGGGACGACTCCCAATTTAGGGGACGCTTACCATGCCCTTTGGGGAACACCCTTACAATCGACATTGAGCTGAAGTGTACGGGTCAACTGTGAGACTGTGCGTGTGCCTGTGCAGCTGTGTATGTACTTACTGTACAGAGTGGAGTGTGCAAAGGTGGGTTAGTCTCTGCTACAGATGTTACTCTATGACTGTAATAAACTAGAGGCCTGGTAGGGGAGGCTAGTTGTAAATATTATTTTGCCCCAATAACTGGTCCTGGATCAGCTAAAGGTGTTTTTCAGTGGCGATTAGGACCGTGATTATGGTGGGGTAGTCGCTGGCGAAGGGCTGTGGCATCTTCAAACGGGACATGATGTCATACTGTCCCACCTGGATACCTGGCCCCTCCTTTTTTTTTTTTTTGTTGGCTGTGTCTATCGTAGCTGTCACTCTGAGTAAGTGGCCTGTGCAGGTACTGTAACCGAATCTGAGACGGGCCGAGGCGTGCGTTTCCCCTTTGACTGACCTCTTTTAAGGAGGTGGAAACACGAGCACTGTAGCCCCCCCTCGCCCCCCTCCCCCCCCCCCCCTCCAGCCCTCCAGCCGAAATGGGTCGAGGGGCTCGGGAGTTATGAGTTCTGAGGGTCAACGTCGACGTCCGCACTGAAACATTCATGAGGGGCCGCTGACATGAGGACACGGTGTATTACACGGCTAACGTGAGAATATGGTGTGGTACACAGGCAGGCTTGTTTACCAGCTTGCTGCGTGTGCTCACAGGAAACTGCCTCACTGCCGTAGCTGTGGGTTTGCGGGGGGGTGGGAGGGGTGGGGGGGGGGGGACATGCCACCGCCCCAATATTTTCGTGTGAATTAATTGCCAGATTAGCTAGCCTCGCTTGAGAGACTTAACAGTCTGGCTATGTGAGATTTAAGTGGCCAGGCAGTGTGGCTCCTCCAAAGTTGAAACGAAATGAAAGTCTGTGCAGATATGCAGTTTGAATGTGTGGTGTACACTGCAAAAAATGTCTTATGTCTTAACAAGTGTTTCAGTCTTGTAATGAGACTTTTTCTTCATCTTTTTTTTTTTTAGCTTGTTTTAAGTTGCGTGACAAGTGAAATTGTCTTACCCCGTTGGCAAATCTTGAAATGGGTAAAACTGTCATGTCATTAGCAATCTTTTTGTCTTATTTAACAAAGAAATAATAGAAAAAAGATTTTAAATCTAAATATAAGACTAAAATACTTGTAAAGATTGACTTATTTCGTTTTTGGCAGTGTATGTAGAATGTGGATCCAAATGTTAACTGGGACTGTTGCGTTACCCACAATGCCTCAGTACGGATACAGAATCTTAAATTCACATATTCCACAGCCAAATGAATGGCTGAATTAACCCGCGATGCTACATTGCTCACTTTAATATTTTCACGCACCAGGTGTTAACTGACACTTCCAATATACTGGTCATGGGCCCACCCGCACAGACTGAGGTCGCTGAATGTGTCTGTCAACTACGCTGTACGTCACCGAAAAGAAGCCAATGCAGATATGGCCGGACACATATTATAGCTTTCATCCGTTCTCAGTGCACCGTAAACAACGATTAAATTAATTTACTTTTCTGCAGCTGCTTACAGACTAACATACGGAAGAATTAACCTGCAGACCTGTCCCGTGTGTTACTGCCAATTTTTCAAATTAGATTAATAACGAGAATTCAGATTGTGAACCTGAACCGTCAAAAGCCAAGGATCAAAGATCGGTCCAGTAGCTATGTGGTAAAGCATTAAAACGAGCATTAAACATTCTGAAACCTGCAGAAATACGCCTCTTTCCTGACTAGCGTTTTATGACTGACTGGCGGCCATCTTGAAAAATGGCTGCCATTGCTGTTAGGGAAAACCGAACTACGCTAGCCCTTGAGCTGAGTCGCGGCCTACCTGGGGAAGACTTCAATGCCAGAAAAATGGCGGGGGTGGGGGGGGCAGAACATCAAATTATTAATTAGTGTTACTCCTCCGTAATAAAAGCTTCTACCGTATGGCTGCTCCTGAGACTTTCTTCCGTAATAAAAGCTGAAGCCCAATTGGCTTAAATGACAGGAAGTGAACATGGCCTTGCTACGGGAAACAATTGATTCAATGAAAGGTAAAAAGTGCATTTTCTAATGTAGGCTTGCAACTTCTTTGCTGATGTTCTTCTGTGGATTTGTAGGAAAACCATTGTTAAATATCAAGAAATGTTCTTCCCCTCTGTCCGACTGTCTGTTGCTTTACCTGGTTTTAAGTATAATCTCTAGGCCATTGCTATCCTCCATCTTTATTTTTCATCCTTAGTCTCATCCGCCTATCTCCTCTGTCCCTCTCCCTCTGTTCATTTTGCCCCTTGTTTGCGAAAGTAGACCTTCGGGATTGTATTTGTCGTCCATTAGCATTACCAAAGAGCTTGGCCGGATATCTCTTCGCGAGGTAGACTTCCTGGTGTTGAGTTGCAGGCGATGGGTCCACTGAATCATACCTGCACTGAAAGGTGAACCGCGACCGTTTCGGCGCCGCCTGTTTGTTTGTGTTGTTTAACAATCGACGAGTGATCATGGCAAGACGCGACGCTGTGAGCGGTGAGCACTTGTGCTTCAGCGACCTAATTGTAATTCCAGTGCCGACCCAGTTTCTCGGGAATTGATTTTCACAAATCGGGCCTGCCCCCGTCTCCAACAGAACAAAAGGCAGAGCACGCCTCCCACCCGACCCTACCGGGGGATCCACTTACCTGGTGCGGGGCCACTTTTAAATATTTAATTGTCAACATTTCTGCGAGAAGCCGGTATTGCCTTTCGTTGTTCCGGTGTAGGCCTACAGTTAGAAGTTAGAGTTGAAGACTCGGCAATTCAGCGGTAGCCTATTCGGTGACAAGACTGAACGGCAGGCAGCATTAACCCTTACTGTCGGCACTTTAAAGGACGGCAAATCCGTCGTGTTAGACCAGCTGTTGTGTCAGTTACGTGAGCTCTGCAGTATTGTAATCCTCTCCTGGTACTTCGCCATAGTGTGCAGTTATTAACCCACGTGTCTTAATTAGTTCTGCTGTCCTCTCTGTGGCTATCGTACTCAGCGCGGTGTGGGCGTGCGCCTGTCAGTCTCTTTCTGCTTACTTTTGAACTAATCTTGAATTTTTATTTTATTTAATTCTTTGTCATGTTGTCATTGTTTAAAAAAAAGTATTTATTGAAAATGACAACTGTGTTAAAAAAAACGAAGGGAAAATGACAATGGCATTGCTTTTATTTTAAAAAGCCAGTTTGTATTCTATTTGATTAACAAATGTACCAGATGTGACCCTGACTAAATAGAACTATCTTTTACGGCAAGTGTCTCTGTGTGTCCTTTTTTCTGTTTTTCACTGTTACTTTTTTCTTCCGCCAACTTGTGGGTCTTTGTCTGGGTCTGTTGCAAAGTAACAGAGCAAGTTATTTATACAGGTGAGCCTCAGTGAGATAAAAATATATTTTTTAAGAGAGACGTGCTCGACCAATTAACCAGTGCTATGTCTTCTCAGACTTTAACTTTGCTTTCCTTTACATCATTTTTTTTTTTAATTACCCGTAAACACGGTTCCTTTAACGCCGAACTACTAGAAAAATAATAATAATACAAATGAACAAAGAAATACATGTTTAAATGTGTTTAAAAATTAAGGATAAAATTAATAGTAGCCTATGAGTATTCTGATTTATTTTTAGTAGCCTAAATCTATTGGATGTATAATTTGTGTAATGCTTCAGGACAGCAACTTAATTTGACTTCTTTATCAACAACGAGTTTTCCCCCCTGTACAATTTAAGTTTAGAATTTACGAAGAAACTATTAATTTTGTTCATTCGCCAGCAGATGGTGATATATCACAAGACACGATTTTTTAGGCACTCAAAAACCTTGAATTGAGTTAGTCGTAAACAATTCATTTTTGCTTCTAAAATAGAAACCGAAATTATGGAAACTAAATAGACATTTTTTTTCTCAAATAAAATGAACGACGTAATTGTTCTGTTTACTAAAGTCAATTAAAATGTCTTTCCTTATCATTTTGCTGTAATTTGCCATAAATATTGCACATGGATTTTAAAACGGTAGAGCAAACACCATACTCAAATGCAGCCGTCATAATCGTAACCTGTTTAATCAAAAACGTATCACCCGTATTTATCAAAGTGATTCTGAATAAAAACCTAGGCCGTCTGCAGCGTAACTCATACGAAAAGACAGGCGGAGATGCTAAGGCGAAGCCGCAGTATATAAACTCTTAACCGTTTCCTACAGAATCTGTACAATTGGGTAAATAAAATAACAGATCATAAACTGTAGCCATGGCGATATATTTTAGAATTGTTAACCTAGACTACAAGGGCAGGGGAGGTTGACACATTGTCATTTCAAACCAAAAATCTAGTAATCTAAAATGTTAAGTATTCGTTTTCCTTGAGAGGCCGCCAGTTTGCTTATACTGGGATCTGACAAACAACCACACGGCAACGGCATACCGAAAAGGGTGAACGTTTATAGTTGTTTAATTGAGAATTATTTTTGTTCTGACTTTCTAAACCTACTGCATTTCTGCTGTGTAGCCTATTCATTGTTTTTTTGTTTTTGTTTTTTTGACTCACTCTTGGCCATGGTCATGTAGTCTGCGGAACACAAAATAATTATTTTATAATTGTCTTGTGAAGTACCTGTTCCCAGCTGTTAGCCTAGGCCCCTACTCAGCTGTGTTTCTGTCGTTTGGCACGTCAACGGTTTATTTTTTAGGCTCATAAAGTAGGTCTGTTCGGTCTTGGTCTGGGAATACATAAAATATATGGTCTATTTTGACGCATTACCGTTTTTAGAATTCAGTTGATCAACAACGGCGGCCATTGTCATGCCAGTTAAACAATAATTTCTCCTTCAACAAATGTCATTGACCATTTTGTTTCTTATAGCTCTGTTTAAGACTTTTAGTATTTTGGTCATTTTCTCCGTAGCAGGTTAGGCACTATGTGAAATTTATCAGATATGTACCTTATGTACCGGGTTATATTTAAAAAAAAAAAAAAAAAAAAAAAAAGTTTTTTCCCGTATCTATATAGTCATTACATATCAATTCTGGCCAGGGACCCTCCCCAGCTGCAGTACCTTCAGGGACCCCCAGGGGTCCGGTAGCCCCCTGTTGAAAGCCCATGCGCTGGATGTCTACACAGTAAAATGTCCGGTGTTCGTTCGGCTGTAACAGAGTACATATGAGTCCAATCGGGACCAGCTACACCGTAAGAGCTGATTTTAACACTGAGAATTCAGCTGTGCAGATGACTCTGCACTCATTAGGAAAAAGTCCAGTCACGGCTGTCTGTAACTTTAAAAATATATATTTAAAAAAAAAAAAAAAAAAAAAAGAAGTTTGTCTCCCTTTGTCCCCTCGGTGGTACATAAGAGCTGCATTCTTTCCCTGCTCCCCCTCACCACCACCCATCCCCTGGCCTGTGGTGGCTGCTCGGGGAGGGTGGGGGGGTTGGTGGGGGGGGGGTCTCAGGGTGGCGAGGAGCAGATGGGAGGTGATTGGAGTTTGTGATAACCGGGGGGGACGACAGGACAGCCCGCCATCTCCTAATGCAGGGGCAACATCTGGCTGCTTCTCCACATCAGAGTACGCCCGTCTAACTGTGCTCGCTGGGGACCCTCGGGGGGGGCGGGGGGTGGGGGGGTATCTGAGGGGGGCAGGGCCTTGCTGAGGAGTGCGGTCGCCCTCCCTGGGAGGTGCGGTGTTCCACACGCCGAAAATAAGGGCCTCTGTACGGCATCTGAGCCCCGTGAACTCAGCGCTACCTCCTCCCTGTAAAAAGAAAAAATCCCAAATCCCACTCCAGCTCAAAGGCTGTCGCACAGCCGCTATCTGTTAGCTCTCAAACGGTAGCGGTTCCGTCGTGGCGTTTTCACGGTCAACAGGCACAACTAGAAAACGGTGGATGCGTATGTCTGTGTACAGGGCAGAGTGTGTGTGTGTGTGTGTTCAAGTGCAGAGTTTATTTTACCAGGTCAGTCTCACTGAGATTTAAGATCTCTTTTGCCAGAGAGACCAGACCCAAGACAAGCAGCACGTACGGTTTTAGACCATGACAACGTAAAACATAAAAAAAATTTACAATAACAAAAAAGAATCATTTTAAAATATCAATTTAATCGTTTGTTAATCACCAAATTTTAACATCGAAGAGCGTAAAAATAAATTTGAATTGGAACATAAAAGATATAATCACCTAACGATTAAAAAAAACACCAACATCCACCCAGAGAAGACCAGGCTATGGAATGTTTGAATGCTGTGCAGGCAAGATATTCCCTGTAAATTTAGACATAGAATTCCTTTGATGTCACAGATTTTCTGGATGCTTTCCCGCAAAGAAACCTATAATGGAAAAAAAAAGATATTTAATGCATATTATAGATGAGAGTCACAAACACATTTTGAGATACTTCACAAAGCTCCCATTTTTGGGGATTTGTGGCCCTGCAGAAGGCCCTACTTAAGACCCTGTAATTTTTAACTGCACTGCCATCTTGGTATCGTTATAATAATCATTACAGGTTTATAATGATACACCCCCTCCACATTAAACGGGCTGTACTGGAGCCCAAAATGAACCAAAGACCACACTGACCTTTTCTTTTTACATGATCCCGTTCATATCAGAAGACATACAACACATTATAAATATTTATAAATAAATGCATGACTGTACAAAACTACACTGTAATTACCCTCATAAATGCACATCTAATATAACCAGATGTTGACGGTAAAATGTATGTTTAAAAAAAAAAAATTAGAGGAACTTAAATGCATGAACGAGGGGCCACAGTTTTAACGTTTCGATTTAACTTCCTGTGGTTCCAGTTTACGGACCTTTTAGTGACTCTTCTCCGCCTGTCCCCTGTGCCCAGAACTGGCCCAGGAACACGGGACACACTTGCAGTAACATAATAATGTGATTTACATGAGCTCTTTATGCGTCCGGATTTTTATGAGCAGGTGTATATATGTGCACAAACACTTATCTGCTCTTTGTAGAAAGCCAAAAAAATCTATATACAGCAGACATGTACGGCAAAGCAGCGTTGCTGCAGGTCCCCCGCCGCGCGAACGCAGCGTTTCCTCATTCTAATCCGCAGACATTACTTTGAGCGAAAGGCTTCGCCAACGGACGTGGCACGCGCGGCTCCGCGTGCAGTGTGGAGGAGCCTCGAGAGGTACCCCGCGCAGCCGGGAAAAAGGAGCATTTAGCAGCGCAGGTAGCCGCGGCCTCTGCGACGCGAGAGTGCCTCGGAGCCGCGAAACACAGCATTAATGAGGCCCAGTTAATTTTAGTTCGCCGCGCACCTCGAAGAAGCACTTTGAATTTAATTATAGGCTTCCCAGAGCAGTAATTTCTCTATGATTGACGAAAGATCGCTCTTAAAAGTCTTCAAATTGCATCTTATTTTTCCCTCTTTTAACCACAACAAAGGGACGCTGACAATAGCGCCGTGTGCTTCCCTCCAGCACGAGGCGACAAATTACCGCCTCCATTATCTGTAATGTATTAAGAACATGCGGGGGACCGCGGGGTCCTGATTGAAAAGTTTCGCCGAAAAACTTTCCCTGGCAAGGTGGAATCCTATTGCTTTCATCCATTTTGTTTTCTCTCTTCCATGTCTCTTTATTTTGGCCTTTTTCTTCCCACCTTGGATCTCCGCAGTCTCTGTTCTGTAGTGATTGCAAAAACATTATCTGCACTCTTCCGTATTTTTTTTGTATAAATGTATTTTTTTCCCGGTTTCTTTATATCAGTTGCTTTTTACCCTAGCCACTCATTCTCCTTTCTTTCTCCTCTGGTTTCCTCTCAATTTTTATTGCATTTTACAGAACCGTAGAGAGCTAAGCCACTGTTCCCCCGACAGCAGGGGGGAACATTGTCTCTTTCTCGCATAGGGACACACACAGATATTCATGCAGTTTCGCGCTACTGTGGTTTTACATTTATGTACAGAGCTGTGGAAAAAGTGCATCCCTGCTAATTTCTTTCTTTTTTTTATATCACATTTTGAATCATAAGCATATTTCACCATCACATACGTCCTAGCAGAGATAAAAGGTGACATGCTATAGCAAATAATACAGAACCCTACAACTTTTCCATGATCTGCTCAACAAAAATAAGCACACATCCAATATCCCTGTGGAAAAAAGTAAGTGCCTCCTAGCATCGGTCACTGGTAAAAAAAAACCTGCTTTTAGTAGCAATAGCCTCAACTAGACATTTCTTTTAAGTTTTTATTAGTCTCGTGCCATTGCCTGGGACAAATTCGGAAAAAAATACCTTAAAGGATTGTTTATTCACAGGCTCCATGCATCTAGAGCTCATATCAAGCCCTTTCAATAGACTTCAGTAGACTTTCAGCTGTGCAATGTATTCTCCAGAATGCTCTGGTGGAGCTTAGCATACTGTTTATGATTGATGCATTGATTGTCCAGGTCACAAGCCATCAAGATAGTCCAAAACTATGACCATCCTGCCACTGTGTTTCATGTTGTCGAGGGACACTTCAGCAGTAGGGCTAATGCGAACCCATGCCAATTTCCCCTTTCAGTGGGAGGACTGGCTTGGAGGAACATTACCACAGAAGAAGAACTGCTTGTCATAATGAAACATGCTGGTGGGGTTCTGTGCAGGAAACCCCTTATTTGTGATGCACTCTATGGTGTGCAAGTGCTGTATATTCAAATTGGGAATTGTGGATGGATCCCCAGGAAACCTGGTCAATTGGGTCTGAATTGGGTGCTGATTTTGCGGTGAAAACAAAAACCAGCCGAGCAGAGCCTGTGGCTGGAGACCCCTGCACGAAACAGAGGCTTTTGTCATCATAGTTTGGCCAGTAGGGGGCGATCACCAACACAGCCTCCAGCAGCAGCCCAACATTTCTCATGGGGTCTTCCATCTTTGGACAAACCAAACCCAGCTTCAGAGTCCAGTAGAGCTCAAAAGAGTGCTATGGCTGCTTCCAATGCGCTCACAATGTCCTCAGCTGGAATAAGTAATACAGAAAAGAAACAAATACATAAATTACACAGATTGAACTCAAATGGACTCGTTGACCAGGGATGATCAGAGAGGTCCAACGTCAGAACCGGGTCGGCTTCTGCCACCCAGCTCGGGGAAGATTAAGCTCGGAAAGAATTCCTTCCCTCGTCGCACTCGCCGCGTATCCTTTCCCGCCGCGCACGCGGAGCGGAGCGCGAAGGGCCTTCGTCTCGCCGCGCGGAACGGGCGTAATTGCCTCTCTAAATAAAAACGTCCAACTCGGGGCCCGGAAAAAAACCAAACTGCCCTTCGTCGGGGATTAAGAGGGTTCTGCCGCAATCAGACGCCACATTGTGCGGCATTGTCTCATAATCACTTTCATTCAAACACCTTCGACGTCTCGCTCCCGGCCTGCATGCCCCCTCCACCACCCCCCCCCAGCGCACGTCTCCCCTACCTTCCTCTTCCTCGCTTTCTCACCCGCGCTGCCTGTCCTTCCCTACGCCGTTATTCCTCTCCTCCCGTCCTCTTCATCCCCTCCTCATTCTTCTTTTACTCCTCTATTTTTTTACCCCCCCTCCTCCTTCCTTCTCCTCCCCTCTCCCTCCCTCTCCCTCTCTCTCTCTCTCCAGCACGCCAGTACCCCACTGTTCACCGAAAGATGAGCGAAATTAGCACACAATGACAGGGGAGCACTTTTTTTCTTTTTTTTTTGTCCTGCATCGTTGTTTGTCTTTCATCATTATGAGCACCCCCCCCCTCCCCCCCCATCTCATTTTCCCTCTGTGTCTCTCTCCATCCAGGCCATAAGTGAACAGGGAGCCGTGGTAACTTGTTAATAGGAGGTGCTGGTTAATTGGTGCTTAAATGTTGCAAACGGTGGTCCGACTGTGTGCTAAATGAACAGGTATCTCTCCGTAATTACGGCAATCTGCCCCCCACCACCCCCGTCCCATCCGAACAAAGCCGCTTTAAGCAGGGGGATGGGGGGGGGATGGGGGGGGGGGGGGACTCTGGGATCTTGGCTCAGAATCCCTGCTGGAGACAAGCGATAGGAATAAAAAATAAAAAGATGGAGAGAAAAGATGGAGAGAAAGAGCTGAGCAAAACAAAGAGAAATGGCTGGACTGGTAATAACCAGCTGCCATAGCTGGTGCACATTGTGTGTGTGTGTGTGTGTGTGTGTGTGTGTGAACCTGTGTGTGTGTGTGTGTGTGTGTGTGTGTGAACCTGTGTGTGAGGTGTGTGTGTGTGTGTGTGTGAACCTGTGTGTGCGTGTATGTGTGTGAGGTGTGTGTATGACTGTGTGTGTGAGTGTGCCTGTGTGTGTGTGTGTGAACCTGTGTGTGAGGTGTGTGTGTGTACTTATGTGTGTATTTGTGTGTGTGTGTGTGTGCCTGTATGTGTGTGTTCGTATATGTGTGTGTGTGTGCGTGCATGTGTGTGAATGTGTGTGTGAACCTGTGTGTGTATGTGTGTGCGTTTGTGTGTGTGTGCGTTTGTTTGTGTGTGTGTGTGTGTTTGTATGTGTGTGTGTGTGCGTTTGTGTGTGTGCGTTTGTTTGTGTGTGTGTGTGTGTGTGTGTGTTTGTATGTGTGTGTGTGCGTTTGTGTGTGTGTGTGTGTGTGTGTGTGTGTGTTTGTATGTGTGTGCGTTTGTGTGTGTGTGTGTGTGTGTTTGTATGTGTGTGTGTGTGTGTGTGCGTGCGTTTGTGTGTGTGTGTGTGTGTGCGTGCGCAGGGGGATGGGGATTGTACGTTGTATCTGAATAGGCTGTCTCTATCACAGAAGAGTGGGATCGTTTAGTATTCTGTGCGACAGAGAAACATGAGAGAGAAGGACACTTCAAAGAGTCATCTGACAAAAGTCACTGGTACTTTTTTTTTTTTCACTGCCATTTTAACCAGGATGCATCACCAGGATGGCTTTTGTCACTGACACACTCTAACTCTTATTTTGGAGATTGCTCTCAACAAGATCTCTAGCTGTTGAATGAGGTGTGGCTTTGTTAGGGTTAGAGTGCAAACCTACAGGATGGCAGATCTCCAGGAGCAGGGTTGGGCAGCCCTGCTCTAGCTGTTGAATGAGGTGTGCTTTGTTAGGGTTGGAAGGAAAACCTACAGGACGGTAGATCTCTAGCTGTTGAATGAGGTGTGGCTTTGTTAGGGTCAGAGTGCAAACCTACAGGATGGTAGATCTCCAGGAGCAGGGTTGGTTGCCACTGAACTACTCTGATCTGGTCTTGTCCCAAGCCCCCTCCCGGCCTGGTCCAGGGGCAAATAAACTGGTTTGGCACGGCAAAAACAGGACCGCATCTAAAGCTGCAATGCGGCTTTCGCTGGATCTGCCTTGATTTGAGCTCAAATCAAATTTGTTAAATCAAATTCAATGTTTCTTGGCGACTGTCCACATAATATTTCTTACAAAG
This sequence comes from Anguilla anguilla, assembly GCF_013347855.1. NCBI lineage: Eukaryota > Metazoa > Chordata > Actinopteri > Anguilliformes > Anguillidae > Anguilla > Anguilla anguilla. The sequence goes on along the minus strand of NC_049203.1, from coordinate 68,639,921 downwards.
GGCCCAGATTGGATTTGTGTGTTTAGACAAGCGATGTTATTTTATTTCTGTCATGGACCGACGACCATGACAGAACATCGTGTCATGCTGGGGAGGGGAGGGGGGAGATGGGGGGGGTAGGAGGGTGAGGAAAGAAAAACTTGAGAAGGAAAGAAATCAGATTTGATTGGCCAGACACAAGTCACATGACCACGCATCGGCTAGGTATGGGATTTAAGACCACATACAAACCCAAACTGGAATCAAAAAACGTCAGATTCCAAGTGATTATTTGCTGCTTAGACTTCATGGAAGAGACCAGATTTGTCTCAGATTATTGCCCGGCAACACAAAGCCTAGCTTGTCTCATTATTGGCCCTTTCAAATATACCAGAAGCACAAACCCCGGCAGTAACAAACCCTGAGAAACCCATGCAAAGGTAAAACAATCCAGACCCATGCAGTCCCCATCATCTGGATCATCTCCACACTAGTGCCCAGCAACGGTGTGAAGGGTTCTTCCAGTGTGAAAGTGTCGGCGCTAGTTTAGTTTTACATTACAGACATTTAGCAGACGCTCTTATTCTGTAACTTTTACATAGCATGTACATTGCATCCATTCATACAGCTTTTACACAGCACTGCATCCATATATACTGAAGCAGGTTGAGTACCTTTGCTCAAGGGTATGACGGCAGTGTCCTACCCGGGAATCGAACCTTTGACCTTTACAAGGTTGCAAGACCAGTTGCTTACCCATTATACATACACAGCCGCCCAAGCTCCTCCCATTAGCTCCCCTCCCCCTCCCCCACCCCGTTTCGGTAGGTTACGAAGAACACAGGTGGAAAATTGGACAGTAGGATTTTGGGGTCCCCCCGTAGAAAAACTCCAGAGATTCCCCTCTGTAAATCTCTGCTCTGCATCATGTGACCTCTGCTTCTTTTCCGTCCGAGGCCAGGTGCATTTGGAGACGGCAGTTGCCTGATGAATATTGTAGGGTCCCCCCCCCCCCCCCTTTAGTATGAGCCGCTTTAAGGCCCTCACATTGCTCTACCTGACATCGATCAAACTGCCAAAGTCGTCTCAAATTTCCTTACTCTTGTCTCCGCCTCACTGTAAAACTCATCTTCTCCTTCTTCCCTCTAGTTGTTCTTTGATTCCCGTGTTGAGCACCCCCCCCCATGCCAATGCCTGTCACTCGTCTTCCTCTCATTCTGTGTCTTTCACTCTTTCTCTCCCCCCCCCCCTTCCCCCCCGTCCATCTGCCGGGCTTGTCTGTCCCGGGGCGAAATTTTCGGAGTGCCTTCCCCACCGTGTCTGTCAGCGCAGATCCAAACCGACAGCCTCCGCGTTCTCTCCTCTATGTCCCACTCACTTACCCGCGAGCACGGGGTGGGGGGGGGGCGGGGGGAGGCGCACCTATCCCACGATTCAGCAGGAAAACGAGCATCACTGCGGGCCGGTCACATGACCCAGCACGCTACACGTCGCCGATTTGCACAATTCGATCCAGCTATTGCGCAACCCCGTGGCTTTTAGAAAGAACTTTGTGCTTTATGCTTGAAAGGCGCTATATAATATAATATAATATACATATTTTTATTTATTATTTATTTATCATAGCTCAGGTTTTCAGTACGCGGTAAACGGGGAGCGCGGGGTGTCAGTCGCGCTGGAATCTGAGACGGGACGATCGGGGGGGAACGATCTGGGACAGAGCGCGGGGAACGACCGCGGTGGCAGATCGATTCATAGCCCGTGGCCTCTGCAGGGCGTGCGCTGAGTAAAAGCTTTGACATTGTCAAAGTAATTTGCCAGGAAGAAAAGCTCAGCAAGGCGGCCCATTGGCCAGGGGGAAAAAAAAAGAAAAAGATACTGAATGAAAGGAAAGGTATGAAAAAAGGGTGTGAGAGAGAGAGGAGAAAGAGAGTGAGTGAGGGAGAGAGGGCGGGCGAGAGAGAGAGGAAGAGCGAATGAGAGAGAGAGGGGAGGGTGAGGGAGAGAGAGAGAGAGGAGAGAGGGTGAGTGAGAGAGAGAAAGTGAGGGAGAGAGGGCGGGCGAGAGAGAGAGAGTGAGTGAGAGAGGATGTGGGAGAGAGAGAGAGAGAGAGAGAGAGAGAGAGAGAAAGGGAGTGAGAGAGGGCGGGAGAGAGAGAGAGAGGGTGAGTGAGAGAGAGAGGGCGGGCGAGAGAGAGAGAGAGGGAGTGAGAGAGGATGTGGGAGAGAGATAGAGAGAGAGAGGGCAGGAGAGAGAGAGAGAGAGAGAGAGAGAGGGAGAGAGGGCGGGAGAGAGATAGAGAGAGAGAGCCCCATGAAGCAGGCTCCATGCTCTGGGTCTGGAGTTCCAGAGCAGGCCCGGTGGATGTATATGTATTTTGATATTGTTTAAACAAAGTGCCAATTCCTGAATAATGCACCCAGCCACACAGGCCGGGTCTGGCCGGGGCCCAAAAATTTCGGGGAATCCTCAAAGGGGCGTCAGGCGTCCCTGGGTCCCCTGTCCCAGAGGAAGCAATCACCGTGTCCCACCGTCCGCTGGGGGTCGGGGGGGTCTGGGGGGTCTGGAGGGGGGTGTCTGTTCTATTTGAGCCGGCTTTGACACTGCAAGGCAGCCGGCTAATTCATTAAACTGGGGGGGGGGGGGGGGGGGGGGGCAAATATAAACAGCAATTCATTTGAGCCCCTGACAGGGGGGGCATCTGGACTGTGTGACACCCCAAATATAACTGCCATAGTTTGGGGGGGTGGGCCGGCGGGGCGGGGGCGGTATGGATATTTGTATAATGTAGCTGTGAACCCCTTGGTCCACAGCAGCAGCTCTCTCAGGTGACCTTCCTGGCTCCTCAGAAAGGAATGTGATGTCATATCCGGTGCAACTGCTTTCTGGGAATATTTTTGGTCCACATAAAAAAAAAGGGGTGGGGGGGGGGAAGTTGGTGGGGAATCTTAGTACAGCAGTAGGTTTTTCATTTTCCTGAATTTGCTGTGTGTAGTATAAATGGAGCAACTACCACAGAAGGGAGGCGGGTGCCATGTTTGCTGGTACTCAGGGGAGATGACAGATGCGTCTGGGGCCTTTATGACTAACGGGTCACCACTGACTGGAAAAGGGCTTCAGCACAAATGTCCCCTTGTCTGAAGAAAAGGCGTTTGTTGTGGGGACAAAATAACCTCAAAGAAAAGACAATAAGAAGCATAAACACACACAGACATGAAAACACACACATATTTGCAAACACACACACACAAACACATAAGCACTCACACACGCACACCCTCACACACACATGCACATACACACACACACACACACACATACACACACACTCACCCTCACGCACACTCTCACACACACACTCACGCACACACACACACACACACTCACCCTCACTCTCCCTCGCACACTCACACACACACATACTC